>NC_083765.1:490000-520000 GCF_963514075.1 Conger conger | reverse complement strand
CATTACACCGCTAAACCATTACACCGCTACACCATTACACCATCACACCATTACGCCATTACACCATTACACCGCTACACCATTACGCCATTACTCCGTTACGCCATTACTCCGTTACACCGCTACACCATTATGCCATTACACCGCTACACCATTACGCCATTACTCCGCTACACCATTACGCCATTACTCCGTTACACCGCTACACCATTATGCCATTACACCGCTACACCATTACGCCATTACACCGCTAAACCATTACACCGCTACACCATTACACCGCTACACCATTACACCGCTAAACCATTACACCATTACACTGCTATACCATCACACCATTACGCCATTACACCGCTACACCATTATGCCAGCAGCAGCAGTCTGCTCCATTGGCTGGATGGATTTGTGCTGTTTGAGCTGCTGCTCACTATGTTTTTCACATATTGCACAATTTTCCATAAACTGTAGGTGTGTGAAAATTGCAGGAGGGCAGCTGTTTCTGAAATGCTGGGACCACAATTTCTGGCACCAAGAATCGTGCTGCAGTCAAAGTTGCTTCAATCATGTGTCTTGGCCATTCATATTTTCTCAAACCTTAGTTGAGTCTGCATGCGTTATATGGAGTGGCAGTCATACCATTCACTGTAGGAGCCTGTCGCCTGTGTGTCTTATACAGGGATCATCAAATCACACAACTGCTGCTTTTCAATCCTTTTACCTGGAAGTCAAGAGTGGACACAGTGGGCACAATCTGGCCGTTCAGTGGCACTGATAGTTCAGGTAATTTACCTGGGAGAAAATAATTTTTATTGATCATTGCTGAGACATAAGAACAGAACAATTAGGGGAATTACCGTCTTTCTTACTAGCTAGATTCATGCAAGAAGAGGGTTGCTTTGTTGTCACAGGTAATAATCTAAGGGTGAATATTAAATAAAACATTTGTGTAGTTTTTACATGACGGCATTTGGGCTGCTCATTCAGGAGTTAATATTCTTGGCTTAGCCAGTGCAATGACATGAATATACCAATCAGTATTAGCAGGAAAACCAGTGTGCACAGAAGTAAATTACATGGACCCGGGTCAATATTTACCTGTGACTAGCGTGGTGTGAATGAGTCAAACACTGGCTGAACCAGTGTTCAGTATCCTGTGTCAACCCCGGTTTTGTGTGAAAAGGCTGTCGATTACTGGAAGTGGTTTTCTTGGTTTAGGGCCAGTTTAGCATGTTAAACTGAAATGACATGCACCCCAGTTACTGCAGGGGTTTGGTTGCTGAGCACTTTAAAAATAAGCCTGAGAATCGATCCCAAAAGGTACAATGGATTATATTTTCAATCCATACAATATATTAAGTGAACAAACTAAAAACCTAAATAAAACAAAAAACAAAACATCAACTAATATAGTGGTTTTAGATGCACATTTTCATAACCTTGGCAGTTGAGCAGTCAGTCTGAGTAGGATGGCTATTATTGTGGGAGCCACCAGAGGGCGCATGTGGTCTATATTCAGCAGTTACTGTCGCCCTGCTGGGCCCCACCCACACTGCACTGGCTCATTTACTGCAGATCATGCAGAAGGGTCATCAGGAACTGACTTTCGACCTGAGAAATCCCAAATTCCAGTTTTAAAGGTACATAATGAACAGAATTGCATCACATTCATGGGAGCTGAAACTTTCCTGGCTCAATGTTTTAGCTCACATGGATCATTCCTGCTTAGAATCCATGAATCCAAACCTGTTGTGTGCATATCTACAGTGTGAAACAGTAGTGAACGGACTGTTTTTTCATGACTTCATTTTTTAAAACCCTTTATTTAAAGGCATACCAACACATACGCTCTATTCTCAACCCCGCCTCTCCCTTGACCGTGACCGCAGTGAGCTGAAACTGCGTGTGGTCTGATGATTAGTAGAACATCTGCTTCAGTAGTCCACACAGGTCGTTTAACTCGCTATTTTACTTACTTGTGTGCATGTAGTTGGCTAACTTTAGCTAAACGTTATCTAGTGGTACGCTAGCTGCTGCTGGTGGTAGCACCGGTGGATTTGAGCCTGCTCTCTCGCCTGCCTGCACAATTCCGTAATAAACGCACATACTCACAAACGCATCCATTCATTGTTGCTTTTATTTTTATCAGACATCTCAAGTCTTCTGAAAGTTTTGGATTTAGGCATGAGCTCCCTGCCCAGGAGAGAAAATATGCTGACTGACTATATAAACTTAATTTAATTTGCTTGCTAATATTGCGGCAGATATCTGATGTTATAGGTTAGGCACCCTCTTGCAAACCTGGCTCTCCTCTGAAGTAGCCAATTGTCTCCTTTTGTCCCGCCCCCCCCTTTCTTCTATTGGAACCTCATACCAGCGTATGAGTTGAGTGTATTGGACACGTGCTTTTCAGATACAACACAGAAATCAAAAAGGCCACGCCCAGAAGAGGAGACAGGGGTTTTTTGAATGACAAATACAAGTAGCAAGGTATTGGGCAGAAGTGAACACAGACACAAGTTGTCAGTGTATCATAGTGACTGAACATGTTTGTCTTACAATATGAAGGTGAAAATCCGGCATAGTATGCCTTTAACCAGCGGAGATGCCTTGCGAATGTTTCTCTATTGCAAGGATGCCGCAGAGCTACAGGAGCAGTGCATGGGCCACGGGGGCGGATGTAGTGCTGTGGGCAGTGGGCAGAGAGCCGGGACCAGGCCGCTGGCTGTAATGGAGGCTAATGGCCCCGTGCTGGCTGGGCCTGATGGGACGGGACATCATCTGAGCACCCTCCACATTGCCCAGACTGCTGCTCTTGCTGATTGGACAGTTGATAAATGGGAATAAGGCTCTGTAGCTAAGTGGCTTCTGACTGCATGCATATCACATCAAAGAGAGGTTACATTTATACATTCAGCAAATGCTTTTATCCACAGAGATTTGGAAGTGCATATATTAAGGCAAGATGACTAGAATTGCTAGAATTCAGTGAGACTGCAGGCAATTTTTGAAGCAAGCACATGAACAAGCATGCGTCATGGTGAAGAACAGGTTTTTTCTTGTTCGCAAAGTTTGTGGGCTTTCCTGACGCCGAAATCCATTGAGGAATCTAAATTCCTATCCATTAAATGTTCCCTCTTGGAGCTAGAAGCTAGGAAGCTCCCAAAGATTTCTTGAGCAAGAAAATGAGTGCATCCTTTGCAGAAGTATTTTTTGACTGACATTAATGTTTGACCTATGGATCCACCTCTCCCGATCTGCCACTCTGAAGGAGCAAGGGCACTCCATTTGCCTAATTGACATTTCCTTGCCTCCCTGGTGGGTGGGGCTAGGAGCAGGGAGAGGAGCAAGGGAAGGAATAAGGAGGTGAAAAATAAGCAATTGGAAAGAGCCCTCTATCTCATGCCGGAATGTTCTCTTCCTGAAAGGGAATTCCAGCCCAGATTCTGAAGTGGAATCTGATGGAGAAAAGCGCTTTGGACAGGCTCCAGATAGTGCTTACACACGTCTCTCCAGCGTGGGCTTGTTTTCCACACAGTTTTTCCTGAACCGTCAGTCTGACAGACGGCATATTTAAGTACCTGCGCTTTTTAAAAAATCTAATAAAAGATCTGGTATTAGAGGTCTGCATCGGCCAAGAAAAATCTGAAATAATGCACTCTCTCCAGTGTCTAACCCCATAGAGCTTGATCACTGAAATAACACTCTCTCCAGTATCTAACCCCAAACCCCATAGAGCTTGATCACTGAAATAACTCTCCAGTATGTAACCCCATAGAGCTTGATCACTGAAATAACCCTCTCTCGGCAGCATCTAACGGCTGAGGGAAACACAAAGCTGCTCATGTGGAATGGGCGACAGAAACAAAGCTCAGTGTTTGTGCTCAAATAACAAATTAACAAAACCATATTTAAGCTTTCATATTTATTTTTTAAACACAACTTTTTGTACGCTGGCACCTGACCCAAATGTTAGAGCTCATAGCCTGCTGTGTGTAGCAGTCCCTCTCAGATCAGATATTCCCTAGGCATAGGGGTGCCTGCTAGATCTTTAAGAAACCGAGTGAGGCAGAATCTCTGGTCCACATCAGCACTCAGCCCTCAGGCTCCTCAGCACATCATCCCATTAGCAGCCTGCAGCCACACTGCTGATGCTGCCCCCCGTGAGTGCACCTAATGCAGGGCCATTAAACCTGAGGAATCCAGGCTGAACCGTGTACTCAGCTGCACCCAGAACCCACTCAGCTGCACCCAGAACCCACTCCGCTGCACCCAGAACCCACTCCGCTGCACCCAGAACCCACTCCGCTGCACCCAGAACCCACTCCGCTGCACCCAGAACCCACTCCGCTGCACCCAGAACCCACTCAGCTGCACCCAGAACCCACTCAGCTGCACCCAGAACCCACTCAGCTGCACCCAGAACCCACTCCGCTGCACCCAGAACCCACTCCGCTGCACCCAGAACCCACTCAGCTGCACCCAGAACCCACTCAGCTGTACCCAGAACCCACTCCGCTGCACCCAGAACCCACTCAGCTGCACCCAGAACCCATACAGTGTCTCTGAAATCAGCTTCATCTCAATAACAGCTTGCATGCTGAATGAGGACAGACAGATGAACAAGACCAGGCGTGATATGGTGCGAGATTCAGTAGGTACACTTTAGTGGTAGCATTTCTGCGCTGAATGGCCTGTTATCATCAATATGTTATCTTGTGTTATGTTATGAACATACAGTCCCCTGTATTCGAACAGCAAGGTCAAGTCCTTTGTTTTTGCTATACACTGAAGACAATTGAGTTTGAGGTCATGAGATGACAATCTGAATTTCACCTTTTATTTTGTGGTATTTCTATCAAGATTTGTTAAAGGTACAATATAAAAGATACGGTGTTAGATTCTATTTAGCTTTTAGGCGCATTAGGCAGTAGGTACACTTAGGGGTAAGAAAAAGTGAGCATTGCTGGGCTGAATGGTCTGTTCCTGCCATTACCTTTTTATGTTATGTTATGTAACTCATGATCCTAACAGCAAGATGAATTCAGGAGACTACAAAAACATTATGTTTGCAAACATACAGAGAAAACTGTCCAAACTAGGAGGAACTTCATCATGCAGGAAGACGTGTGTGTTTGTGTGTGTGTGTGTGTGTGTGTGTGTGAGTGTGTCTGTGTATGTGTGTGTGTGTGTGTGTGTATGTGTGTGTGAGTTTATGTGTGTGTGTGTGTGTGAGGGTGTGTGTGAGGTTTCCCTGCGTAAGCTGGTTAGGGTGAGGTTTCCCTGGGTAAGCTGGTTAGGGTGAGGTTTCCCTGGGCAAGCTGGTTAGGGTGAGGTTTCCCTGGGCAAGCTGGTTAGGGTTAGGTTTCCCTGGGTAAGCTGGTTAGAGTTAGGTTTCCTTGGGTAAGCTGGTTAGGGTGAGGTTTCCCTGTGTAAGCTGGTTAGGGTTAGGTTTCCCTGGGCAAGCTGGTTAGGGTTGGGTTTCCCTGGGTCTGGGTACAGATGCACAAATGGTGTTGCATGTACTGAAGCAGCATCACTTTAATTCTGTCCTTCCTCCTGGGCTCATCTGGGTGACTCCTGGTACATAAGTGGCCATTTTAACACTGGCACTGTAGAGCTGTGCTCCTTCCCCTGTTATTGCTCACATCTGGACACAATCTGGTACTGAAGCAGGCAAAATAACCTTGTATGCATAAAACGTAAATGTAAAGTAGACATGAATCTACAGCACATTTATTTTAGTTTTATACTGAACAAAACATTTGCCATGTTAACGTACATTTCTCGTGAAGACATATGTTAATTAGGCTGTGATTCAATTAGGAAGAGGAGGGGCTGGGTAACCCGCGCATCTCTCCGTTCCGCCGTGCCCGTGTGGTGTCGGCTCCGCTTCTCCGGTGCAGTGCTGCAGAGGGGCGCGCTCACACACTTCTGGTAAAGGTCGTCCCACCTTCCTGTCTCCTGGACATTTCATACTGGACGTTTGAGTCGCAGTATGCGCTGGGACTGTGTGCCGGGATTCTGAAACGGGGACCAGAGACCCGCGTTCGGCCTGGTCTGCCGTAAGCCGCCTGCTCCGCACCCAGAGCTAATGTTTAAGAAACCAGAAGAAAGTGGCGTTTGAACGGCACTGTCAGACTTGAACATGGCTACACCAACCTTCACAACGCCGGAAGAAACGTCTCCAACAGACCAGCACCGCATTCGCCAGGTAGGTAAAACGAACGCAATGTACAAAGGAACCGTGAAAAACAGATTATTTCTTAATTTTCAGGACACGTGGTGATTTAGCTTACTGCAAGCCCAGCCTGACGGATGGAGCAGCGGTAGTTATCTGGCTCGCGAGCAGCATCTCTGTTATGGTGCATACAGAGGGAGGATAGTAAAAGGCGTTGCCCTGGTTACCAAATCTTCAAGGTGCTCTGCTCAAGTGCTCTACCCTGATGAAAAACAGCGTTGCCCCGTATTTTACAGACGTTAATTGTTGTATTTTTATGCGGGTGAAAACAACGCATTTCTGGCACGTCTGACAGTATGAAGCGGGGGCTAGCTGTAACCGCCGTGCGTGTTTACAAACATGGAGCTGAAGCCAGGGTCACTGTGAGCTCTGTCACATCGGAGAGTCACGATCTCGAGCGTATTCTAAAAGACATCAATCCCATTAACCCATTTGAAAAGCTGGTGTTATGTAGTTACTAACGCGGCGGCCAATAGTCTATGTCCTACAGCCCTATGTGCTGTTTTTACACTGGTCTCTGCAGGGCAGACTGCGCTGGTTCCATGGGCAGCCCCAGTGGCGTGGTGCCGCCCCGATGTGTCGCGTTTCGGAGGGGGGGAGGGGAGGGGTAGTAGTCTAGCCCGGGGGTTGTTGTGGGGCGGTTGTCGGGGGTGCGGAAGATGTGTATCCGCTTTCCATCTTTTTTGTTGTGCACGGTTTGTTACGCCCGCTGGTAGCCTAAATATACAAGCATCATATTTCACTGTCTCGATGGTGTTACCTCGACGACCTACAATATTATAACATGCTATTTATTTCTTCAGACGACCTTTGTGTGAACTTTGGATGGGCCATTATCGATATTGCTCACAGCGAGCTAAGGTCGGACGAGGTTTAACTGCTCCAAAATCCTTGAAACGATTGGCTTAAAAGGTTTTATTGGCGCTGAGCTTGGCTCTCATGTAACCGAGATTATTTCTGCGGAGGCCCAGTCTTATCTGCATTGGAAGTTTACTGGATTGAAAAAATAAAAATAGGATTTAGTCACAATAATTAATTTTGTCGTGTGTTGAGTCGAGTTGCGCTTTTTTCCGAGTTGCGCTTTAATTACGTTGAGTTCACGCTGACGGTAGACTACACAGCACTGCATCTCTGCTGGCCTTCCAAAACATGGCGCTGCAGACGCAGCTAACGCCTGTGCCCACACTGGTAACGTGCTGTGATTTGGAGCCAAGTTTTGCTACAGAATGTATGTGTGTGGAAGATTGCCATTAGCTTTACCAGAGGGCATTGCAGAGACTCTCCTGTACCCATGTTTAAGATTCAAGTGTGCTGGTTTGGGGGATTTATTTTAGTGCAGGTATGTTATTGCAGCCAGAATGTGTTGAAGTTGTATACATTTAAAAATAGTGGAATAGAAGTGTAGGATTGTTAATACTGCTGTGGCCATATTCAGCACATCCGCCATGATGCCATATACAGTTGGCACAATTTAGATACATTATTTATAGATTAGGAACATAGGGAGGCAAATATGAAATTTGTGTAGTTGAATAATTGCTCAGCTTCACACAGATACAGAATGTGGTGGAGGTAGATGAGAGCAGAATTAAATGAGTTTCTATACCTGTCTACTCATAATCATCTCAAACACCAGTTGACTCCTCACTAGTCTACAGTGCAGTGTGTGTGTGTGTGTGTGTGTGTGTGTGCGTGCGTGCGTGCGTGTGCACACGTTTGTTTGTTTGTTTGTTTGTGGGTTTTGGTGATTGGAAGGTCAAAGTGGCTTGTCTCTTCTTGTACAATTAGCGGGCTAGTCATGTGACTTACAGGAAGCTGCTAATGGTGACTTTGGCTTGATCACATTATTCTCTACAGCAGAAATCTATTCTGTTGCATTATGGGCCATAATGCAGGGCTCTTTGTTATCGATGTGTTTCTAGACTCTGCACTTTGCTTAATCATACAAACAAGCACACCCCTGACCGGACCTGTCTGTGACTGCTCTGATCTGGAAAGATCTGGAAACCCTGTTTAAACCCTCCATATTGTGTGTGTTCTACGGCAGTGTGTGTGGACAGGTGTGTGTTCTACAGCAGTGTGTGTGGACAGGTGTGTGTTCTACGGCAGTGTGTGTGGACAGGTGTGTGTTCTACAGCAGTGTGTGTGGACAGGTGTGTGTTCTACCTGCAGGTAAGCTCGGTGGAAAGCTCCTTCAGCTCCTCCTGTCAGCCACGCAGTTTTATTGGTTCACAGAAGGTTCCCTGGAACATGTAATGTTCTATCTATCTATCTATCTATCTATCTATCTATCTATCTATCTATCTATCTATCTATCTACAGTCTATCTGAGTTGACATTCGGGTGTAGGCTCATACTATATGTGCTAAATATGTGAGGTAAACCAAGGAGCTTAGAGCACCTTGAGTAGCCAATCAAACCCCTAACTTGAAAACATCATCATTTTCATCTTTGTCAGATTTTGTGATCAAGGAGAATACCTATATAACCTGGATTTACAGTCTAAAACTATTCAATTCACTTAGAGTCATGATGCATTTGTAGGGTTTGCAGTGTTGCTGGGCGATTTGAATGGGATGGTTATTTATGGGTTATTTATGTGTTTCAGCAGATCGAGCTGGCTCATGAGACTGACCTATGCTAATTTCTATGGATATTCATTCATACAGCAAAACATAGGCCTGGCTTAGTCTCGGCTCAGTGGTATAGGCCTGGCTTAGTCTCGGCTCAGTGGTAGAGGCCTGGCTTAGTCTCGCCTCAGTGGTAGAGGCCTGGCTTAGTCTCGGCTCAGTGGTATAGGCCTGACTTAGTCTCGGCTCAGTGGTAGAGGCCTGGCTTAGTCTCGCCTCAGTGGTAGAGGCCTGGTTTAGTCTCGGCTCAGTGGTATAGGCCTGGCTTAGTCTTGGCTCAGTTTACATACAGTCCTTGATCACTCCCTACTCACCAGCTAGACCACTCCGGTCTGCCAGCTCTGGTCGCCTTATGGTTCCCTCTGTACGTGCACCTGGCGGTCGAGCTGCACGTTCACGCCTGTTTTCCGTTCTGGTTCCTCAGTGGTGGAATGACTTGCCTACCACTGTCAGGACAGCAGAATCCCTCCTCCTATTTCGACGCAGACTCAAAACCCACCTTTTCAAACTCTACCTTAGTCCTCCCTCCTGATTTCCCCCGCCCCTCCTTTCTGATATCCCTATCCTTGTCTAACCCCCCCCAAAAAAAATAAAAAAATGTTGCACTTATGATGATGGCTATGTTTAGAACAGCATTCCATGTGTGTTTTCCTAGTTCTGGATGTGATGCTTTGACTTATGGTAGAACCTATGCACTTGTTAGTCGCTTTGGATTAAAAGCGTCTGCCAAATGACAAAAATGTAAATGTAAATGTAAGTGGTAGAGGCCTGGTTTAATCTCGGTTCAGTTGTATAGGCCTGGCTTAGTCTCGGCTCAGTGGTATAGGCCTGGCTTAGTCTCGGCTCAGTGGTAGAGGCCTGGCTTAGTCTCGGCTCAGTGGTATAGGTCTGGTTTAGTCTCGCCTCAGTGGTAGAGGCCTGGTTTAATCTCGGCTCAGTGGTATAGGCCTGGTTTAGTCTCGGCTCAGTGGTATAGGCCTGGCTTAGTCTCGCCTCAGTGGTATAGGCCTGGCTTAGTCTCGCCTCAGTGGTAGAGGTCTGGTTTAGTCTCGCCTCAGTGGTAGAGGCCTGGCTTAGTCTCGGCTCAGTGGTAGAGGCCTGGCTTAGTCTCGGCTCAGTGGTATAGGCCTGGCTTAGTCTCGGCTCAGTGGTAGAGGCCTGGCTTAGTCTCGGCTCAGTGGTATAGGCCTGGCTTAGTCTCGGCTCAGTGGTAGAGGCCTGGCTTAGTCTCGGCTCAGTGGTATAGGTCTGGTTTAGTCTCGCCTCAGTGGTAGAGGCCTGGTTTAATCTCGGCTCAGTGGTATAGGCCTGGCTTAGTCTCGGCTCAGTGGTATAGGCCTGGCTTAGTCTCGCCTCAGTGGTAGAGGCCTGGCTTAGTCTCGCCTCAGTGGTAGAGGCCTGGCTTAGTCTTGGCTCAGTGGTATAGGCCTGGCTTAGTCTCGCCTCAGTGGTAGAGGCCTGGCTTAGTCTCGCCTCAGTGGTAGAGGCCTGGCTTAGTCTCGCCTCAGTGGTAGAGGCCTGGCTTAGTCTCGCCTCAGTGGTAGAGGCCTGGCTTAGTCTCGCCTCAGTGGTAGAGGTCTGGTTTAGTCTCGCCTCAGTGGTAGAGGCCTGGTTTAATCTCGGCTCAGTGGTATAGGCTTGGCTTAGTCTCGGCTCAGTGGTATAGGCCTGGCTTAGTCTCGCCTCAGTGGTAGAGGCCTGGTTTAATCTCGGCTCAGTGGTATAGGCCTGGCTTAGTCTCGGCTCAGTGGTATAGGCCTGGCTTAGTCTCGGCTCAGTGGTAGAGGCCTGGCTTAGTCTCGGCTCAGTGGTATAGGCCTGGCTTAGTCTCGCCTCAGTGGTAGAGGCCTGGTTTAATCTCGGCTCAGTGGTATAGGCCTGGCTTAGTCTCGGCTCAGTGGTATAGGCCTGGCTTAGTCTCGGCTCAGTGGTAGAGGCCTGGCTTAGTCTCGGCTCAGTGGTATAGGCCTGGCTTAGTCTCGCCTCAGTGGTAGAGGCCTGGCTTAGTCTCGCCTCAGTGGTAGAGGTCTGGTTTAGTCTCGCCTCAGTGGTAGAGGCCTGGCTTAGTCTCGGCTCAGTGGTAGAGGCCTGGCTTAGTCTCGCGTCAGTGGTATAGGCCTGGCTTAGTCTCGGCTCAGTGGTAGAGGCCTGGCTTAGTCTCGGCTCAGTGGTAGAGGCCTGGCTTAGTCTCGGCGCAGTGGTAGAGGCCTGGCTTAGTCTCGGCTCAGTGGTAGAGGCCTGGCTTAGTCTCACATTCATGGGCATGTATATCTCTGTGAACCGTCTCTGTAAAACCGAACTGAATAAATTACAATTTATTTTAGTTTGTTTTTGTTATTTGTTATTGTTATTTTCACATATTAGTAAGAATGCATATTGGACAGAAGGTAATGGTGCCTTTGCAGTGACATTTTATAGAAGAGATCTTTTAGAAAATCCTTATCCATTAAAGGAGTTTAGTTGCCTTCAGATTCTAATGTTTAGTTAATTGTCAGTTTCAACTGCAAGGGACTTCTATTGCGTGCGTGTGCATGTGCCTGCATTATGAAGAACTCTACAGTTAATTTGTCTCCCTCTGCTGGAAGACAGTGGACGTGCAGCTCTGTAAAGGGCATTTAAATGCTCCTGGTGGAGAAGATCGCCATTCCTGGATTAGACAACCTACACAAGAGTTTCACTTTAACAACGTGCATGAGAAGAATGCACACTTCCTGTTTACCAGCTTCTATAAATAATGCAAGCATGATGTCTTATTGACCCATTACTGCTTCACATAGCTGAGCTGATCGAGCCATCAGTCCATTATCAGCATTAGCTGCCCTCTCTTAAAAACACTCCTCTGCACTGCTGATGTGCATAAACTGCATTCTCCTGCACTCCCTGAAGGTTCCTGCTCAAACAATCAATCAGTCCATCCCTGTCTTTATATAGTGCTATTTAGGGACAGATTGTGGCACAGCACTTCACCGTTGGTCTGGTGACAACAGTAGCTTTATTCTGTTCAACAACTGAATTTTCAACAAAATTCTTGTTTGATATCGATGCCAGATCATAGATGTATGTGCGTGAGAGTGTGTGCGAGTGTGTGTGTATGTGCAAGTGTGAGTGTGTGTGAGTATGTGTGTGAGTATGTGTGAGGTGAGTTTGGTATAGATGTGCATCATAGGTGTGTGTGTGCGTGTGTGAGAGTGTGTGAGAGTGTGTGAGAGTGTGAGTGAGTGTGAGTGAGTGTGAGTGAGTGAGAGTGAGAGTGAGAGTGAGAGTGAGAGTGAGTGAGTGAGTGAGTGAGTGTGGGAGTGTGTGGGAGTGTGTGAGAGTGTGAGAGTGTGTGAGAGTGTGTGAGGTATAGATGTGCATCATAGGTAAGACAGTTGTCTTTTCAGAAGCTATAATTCCCAGAGAAAATCTGAAAGGAGAAAGGATGTAAGGTGGGTTAGGGCAGTCAGGTGAATCTGTGCAGAAGATGGTGAATGGTAAACGGACTGCATTTATATAGTGCTTTACGATTGATGACCCTCATTCACCCTATCACACACACACACACTCACACACTAACGGCAAGGCACCAACCAGCTCACCACAAAAATTGGGGATTAGGTGCGCCCAGTGCAGGGGATCGAATTCCGACTGCCGAGATTCCGAGATTTGTTAAACTCCCATTTAGGAGCAACAACTTCAAACTCAATACTTCAAACTCTTAATGCAATATATGGAAACAAACCTGCACTAAGAGGGCAACAAAGAGCATAAGTATCTTGTGCATGACACCTATGTGAAAGAAACCTAAATACACAATCTGCCATGGAGATCTGCCACCACAGACTCCCAGACCATCGGAGGTGCGCAAGACTCTAAAGGAATGTCTTCTCAGACAGTGGTGTCTTGAGCCTTAGTGCTGTACAAGGGTGCAATAAACTCAAAACCCCAACAATTGGCTAAGACAGAAGGAAGCTGCTAATGGGGTCTCAAAGTCTTCCAACCGTTGTGTGTCTGACATTTGTGCATAAAACAAAATGTGCAGGTGAAAGTATAACAGACTGTCCTCACTGCCCTAAGGTAATGAGGTCGCTGCATGTTCAGCTCTCACACCCTCTCACCAGAACAGGTAAATGAGAACCGTGAGTCATGAACCTCACATAATGCACAAGTGCAAAATAAAACAATGTGAAATTGAGAATTCATCAAACAAGCACCGATTCAATGAGAAACGGGACTTAAATATAAAGACAAGCAGCTCTGTGTTTCAGTGAGCTGGTTACTCTGTGATTCAGTTAGCTGGTTACTGTGTGATTCAATGAGCTGGTTATTCTGCTTGATTCAATGAGCTGGTTAGTGTGTCTGGGAACTTCAGAAAGCCTGGAAATGAGGTGATGCTCCCAGATGTAGAGAACAAAGTGCCCTGGTCTTCCTTTTCCATCCTCTCCTCTCCCGAGAGCTCCACCAGGCTCCATGCCCAGCACACCTGCCCATTCCCCAGGCTCACAGCACAGCCTCATGCACTACATTCATTCTGTTGCTCAGTCCGTTTCTCGTCTCTCTGTTTCTCACTTCCTCATTTCACTCAATTGTTCTTCTGAAGCTCCTGCATAAGAGAGGGTCAGCCTGATGTATGCTGCTGAGTCAGTGCTGTTGTGTATGCTGCTGAGTCAGTGCTGTAGAGTATGCTGCTGAGTCAGTGCTGTTGTGTATGCTGCTGAGTCAGTGCTGTTGTGTATGGTGCTGAATCAGTGCTGTTGTGTATGCTGCTGAATCAGTGCTGTTGTGTATGCTGCTGAATCAGTGCTGTAGAGTATGCTGCTGAGTCAGTGCTGTTGTGTATGCTGCTGAGTCAGTGCGGTAGAGTATGGTGCTGAATCAGTGCTATTGTGTATGCTGCTGAATTTGTACTGTATGGTATGCTGCTGGGTCTGTGCTGTAGAGTTGAGTCCACATTTGCAGATCCATATACTGAGCTGTCTATTGAGAATTCAGTCAATATCAAGAGCTGTGGGCAAACCAGAGACCCAGAGAGCGCTGAACACACACAAATGCCCACACACACACACACACACACACACACACACACACACACACACACACACACATAAACACACTCACGCAATCACACTCACACAAACCCACACATGCACACAAACACAAATGCCCACTCACACTCACACACAAATACACACACACTCACACACGTACACAAACATACACAAACATGCTCTCTCACAAAGACACACACTCACAGATAAACACACACACACACACACTCACTCTCACACACAAACACACACACTCTCACAAACACACAATCACACTCACACAAACACAAACACACACAATCACACTCACACAAATGCACACTCACACACAAATACACACACCCTCACACACAAACACACAGACACACACTCTCACACACACTCCTACACTCACATAAACACAAACACTATTACACACACACACTCTGTCTCTCACACATACACTCACATAAACTCACACACACGTACACACACACTCACATACGCACACACAGAGGTGATGACAGAGTCTGACCTGTGATATGGCCTGTGTATGGTATTCCTCTGAGGCCTTGATGAGACACTGCCCTCTGCTGGACTGGGGGGGGGGGGGGGGGGGGTGGTTAGGGGCGGAGCCTTCTCTGCCTGCCTTTTGGCACAGTGCCTGATCCGCTCAGTGTTGCTATGGGCAACACAGCCGTGTGTGAGGCATGTTGGCTGGAAAAGGGTGTGAAAACAGTCGGGAGTGACCCTAGCCTGGACCGTTCCCTAGGCTACTGTTACCTGGGTGACTACGTTTCTACAAGGCAGGACTGTTATCATGGCAACTGCACTACAGGGCAGGACTGTTACCATAGCGACTGCACTACAGGGCAGGACTGTTTCCCTGGTGACTGTGCTACAGGGCGGAAGCTCACAGTGCAGGTAAGAGACTTCAGTTACTGAGCCAGGCTAGATGACAATGCATTTACACCACTGCAATAATACTCTTACTATTCTGGTGTAATACAATGATATTACTGCTTTGATGCTCTGACTGCACTGTAGGTATACTCTGACTACACTGTTGGTATATACAGGTATATATACAGGCATATGCAGACCATGGGGTCTCTGTATTGTACTGGTTTTGCATGTGATGGATGATCTGCACACAGTGTTCTGTCTATCCTGACTGAGAGGACATTAGAGTGCCCATGAGCTGTAATGGATAATAATGTACTTGAGGAAGGCTAAATGCTCCTTGCTATAGTTTGGCTGCCCATGATGTTAGCAGGGAGATGCTATTCCCTGAGATGAACATAACAAGCTCAGTAGTGCATAACGATGATCACAGATCACCAGTCACAATGAGAATTGATTTTTTGGATGACCTGAAGCCTGGCAGTAATGTGGTGGTCTATTTAAAAACCATGCAGCTGATGCAATGCAAGCGAGATAATCTTTGACACAAGGGTATCTCTCATTATTACATGCATACCAGAATTTCCTGATGATATTCAGCTGTCCTCCTCTACTGTAAGCAAATATTTTAACTCCAAAAAAGTTCAGTAAAAATGGTCCAATTCAATCACCTCAGATAGTTGATCAAATAATTATTGAAGAGCTCCATTTTCTAGTAATCTAACCAATCTTATCTGTGGCTTATTTTATTAATGTTCCAGTTTAAAATGAATCCCTTGTTCAAATGGCAGACACTGTATGTAATGGGTATGGGCAAAACCACCATGTTTGTCATTTGGTGATAACTTTTCTCCAAGATCCATTTTCAGTGAAATGGCTGCTCAGACAGCTGAGATGAGGAGCCTCTGATTCAGTCCTGGCCTCTGATTCAGTCCTGGCCTCTGATTCAGTCCTGGCCTCTGATTCAGTCCTGGCCTCTGATTCAGTCCTGGCCTGACCCTCACTTAAATGTGGCCTTAGTTACTATTGAGGCAGAAGTGTGTAAAAAATTAGGCTTTCTAAGGTACCTTCATTTGACGTATTTTGAATGCACCCTTAACCGGGCATGATATCCCATAATCCTTTGTGATGAACTTTATGCTTCTTACTTCCGTCAGATTACTGGGGGCTGAAAACAACGCCCACAAGTGCAAGTACACAGCAAGCTCCATATTTTGTTTTAGTTATATTTTTTCATCAAAATTGTAATTACTTAGCGCACTGAAATAAAGTATTTAATATGTCTAAGCTTCTGTGAGCTATCCAGCTAAATCACTTGTAATTACACAGTACATAATCACGTGACTCTGACGTCTTCCTGCCTTCCAAGTGCATCTGAATCGCGTGCTGGGAAGGCACCTCCAAATTCCCCTTTGAAGGACAGATTACTAATGCTGTTGGCGCTTTTGGTCGATAGACTGGATGTAGCCTACTGACCACAGCAAAGGGTCTGAATATTTATGGAAATAAGAGAAGCCTAAGCTTCTGTGCGGAGTTTGCGTGTTCTCCCCGTGTCTGCGTGGGTTTCCTCCGGGTACTCCGGTTTCCTCCCACAGTCCAAAAACGTGCCGGTTAGGCCGATTGGAGAGTCTAAATTGCCCGTAGGTATGAGTGTGTGAGTGAATGGTGTGTGTGCCCTGAGATAGACGACCTGTCCAGGGTGTATTCCTGCCTTTCGCCCAATGTATGCTGGGATAGGCTCCTGCCCCCCTGCGACCCTGTTCAGGATAAGCGGGTTCAGATAATGGATGGATGGATGGATGCATTGTTTGGTGTTTTTTGTTGGATGTTTAAAATTGTTCTGCAGAATTCTGCATGTAGGGCTTCAATTGGATGCTTCTCCTATCTAATGTAGTCCTGTTGACTGAGTGGACCCCATACTTCACTTCCAAATATTTTTGACCAGATTCTGATTGGAATGTCAATCTCGAAGAATTCTTTTCTGATTGCAGGCCTTTTCTGCAGGCCTTTTCTGCAAGCCTTTTCTTTCAGTGAATTCACTCTCTCTCTCTCTCTCTCTCTCTCTCTCTCTCTCTCTCTCTCTCTCTCTGTCTCTCAGTGCAGTGTTAATGTCTCTCGCTCTCTCTCTCTCTCTCTCTCTCTCTCTCTCAGTGCACTGTTAATGTCTCTCTCTCTCACAGTGTAGTGTTAATGTCTCTCTCTCTCTCAGTCGGACAGTAACACCAGCTTCCTGAGGGCGGCTCGGGCTGGGAACCTGGAGAAGGTGCTGGAATGTCTGAAAGGGGGCGTGGACATCAACACCTGTAACCAGGTAAGAGCCCAGCACATCTCTGAGTCCCTATCCAGACCTACCGGGGTGTGCATTCTCAACATGTCCTCAGTTTCTAATTCTGCTACCTAACTAGATTAAGAGGTTTAGGTAATTGTTTTATGTTACTCATGCATGCAGACACACACAAACACTTGATTGCTTTCACATCTCTCATTTTAAGATCATTGCTTAATACTATGTATTACAGTAAAGGGTTTCTGCAGAATGGACTGGCACTGCATGGTAAAATGATGCAAGAATTGGCTCCCTGCCAGAGATTACCTCACTCAGAGAGAGCTGCTTTACATTACATGGCATTTAGCAGACGCTCTTATCCAGAGCGACGTACAACGAAGTGCAGATCAAACACAAGTACAAGTGCGAAGAGGACCTAAGAGGACAGTACGGTTCCGAGTCCTAGTGTAAACATACAGATAATCAGAACCCTTGAAGAGTACAATCAACTTCCAAACTAGCATACCACAGTTGTCAGCTAGAATACCCTGAGTACAACAATACAACAGCCAATAAAAAACAACAATATCTATACAAGTAACAATATCTATACAATCTATACATAAGTGCCATTACAGTATAAGGCTAATCATGGTGGTGAGTTAGGGAGGCAAAGGTGTAGCCTGAAGAGATGAGTCTTCAGTCTGCGCTTGAAGGAGGTCAGAGAACTGCTGTTCTGACATCCACCGGGAGGTCATTCCACCACCGTGGGACCAGGACAGACAGCAGTCGTGAATTTGAAGTGCAGGTGTGGCGAGGGGGAGGCGCCAAACTGCACAAAGTGGCAGAACGGAGGAGTCTTGTTGGTGTATATGTCTTGATAAGGGATTGAATATATACAGGGGCTGAGCCCTTAACTGCCTGGTATGCGAGCACCAAAGTTTTAAATTTGATGCGAGCCATAACAGGCAGCCAATGGAGGTTGCAGGGGGCAGGGGGGTGACATGTGAATGTCTGGGAACATTGAATACCAGACGGGCTGCTGCATTCTGGATTAGTTGTAGGGGTCTGATGGCAGATGCTGGAAGGCCAGCCAGCAGAGAATTGCAATAGTCCAGGTGGGACAGGACCATTGCTTGAACAAGGAGCTGAGTGGAGTAGGTGGTGAGAAAGGGTCGGATTCTCCGGATGTTGTACAGGAAGAACCTGCATGCCTGGGTCACCGTAGCGATATTCTCGGAGAAGGACAGCCTGTTGTCCATCACCACTCCAAGGTTTCTTACACTCAACACTGTCTACTCACAAACTCAACACTGCTGACTCACACTCAACACTGTCTACTCACAAACTCAACACTGCTGACTCACACACAACACTGTTTACTAAAAAACCCAACACTGTTGACTCACACTCAACACTGTTTACTAAAAAACTCAACACTGCTGACTCACACTCAACACTGTCTACTCACAAACTCAACACTGCTGACTCACACTCAACACTGTCTACTCACAAACTCAACACTGCTGACTCACACTCAAGACTGTCTACTCACAAACTCAACACTGCTGACTCACTCAACACTGCTGACTCACACTCGACACTGTTTACTAAAAAACTCAACACTGCTGACTCACACTCAATACTGTTTACTAAAAAACTCAACACTGCTGACTCACACTCAACACTGTCTACTCACAAACTCAACACTGCTGACTCACACTCAACACTGTCTACTCACAAACTCAACACTGCTGACTCACACTCAACACTGTCTACTCACAAACTCAACACTGCTGACTCACACTCAACACTGTCTACTCACAAACTCAACACTGCTGACTCACACTCAACACTGTCTACTCACAAACTCAACACTGCTGACTCACACTCAACACTGTTTACTAAAAAACGCAACACTGCTGACTCACACTCAACACTGTCTACTCACAAACTCAACACTGCTGACTCACTCAACACTGCTGACTCACACTCGACACTGTTTACTAAAAAACTCAACACTGCTGACTCACACTCAATACTGTTTACTAAAAAACTCAACACTGCTGACTCACATTCAATACTGTTTACTAAAAAACTCAACACTTCTGACTCACACTCAACACTGTCTACTCACAAACTCAACACTGCTGACTCACACTCAACACTGTCTACTCACAAACTCAACGCTGCTGATTCACATTCAACACTGTTTACTAAAAAACTCAACACTGCTGACTCATACTTGACACTGTTTACTAAAAAACTCAACACTGCTGACTCACACTCAATACTGTTTACTAAAAAACTCAACACTGCTGACTCACATTCAACACTGTTTACTAAAAAACTCAACACTGCTGACTCACACTCAACACTGTCTACTCACAAACTCAACGCTGCTGATTCACATTCAACACTGTTTACTGAAAAACTCAACACTGCTGACTCACATTCAACACTGTCTACTCACAAACTCAACACTAATGACTCACACTGAGTTTCGCTGAGATAATGTATGGAAGGTGCAACAAAAATAAAGCTTGTTATATTATTTGTATCACTGAGTTCCTCACACGGAGTTCCTCTGCTGTGTGCTCTGCTCTGCAGAACGGGCTGAATGCTCTGCATCTCGCTGCGAAGGAGGGGCATGTGGAGCTGGTGGAGGAGTTGCTGGAGAGAGCCACGCCTGTCGACTCTGCCACCAAGGTGTGTGGGCAGGGCTTACCGTGCAGTGGCTGAGGCTCACACTAATATAGGCGCTGCTCACACAGAAGTCAGTGGGGCTCCTACTAAAGCGGGCATGACTTGCACAAGAATGGGTGGAGCTCACTCTAAAGTGGGTGGGGCTTACGCTGAAGTGGGGTGTGGAGAATTAGAGAATTCATTAATTCTGTGAAAAAACAGATATCGTTAATTGTCCTTTATTAAGGAAGAAGAGAAGCAAATGTTTCACACATTGTTATACAATATATTTCCTTCTGAATTGCTAAGTAAAATGGGCCATTCCAAACATTGTTCGGGGGAACAACATCATTTCATTAAAAAGTTGATTGGAGAGGGGAAACGTAATATGAAGTGCAGCATATTATCGGATGCTCTGCTAAAATGATCTCAAATGCTTTAAAATGGCAACCAAAACCAGAAAACGAGCAGCTACTGTTAAAACGAATCGAAGAATAGTCAGAATGGCAAAGATTCAGCCATTCATCAGCTCCAGAAAGATCAAAGATGATCTACAATTACCTGTGAGTGCTGTTACAGTCAGAAGACGTTGGATCGAAGCTAAGCTATCAACAAGAAGCCCCCGTAAAGCACCATTGTTAAAAAAAGGGCATGTGCAGAATCGGTTAATATTTGCCAAGGAACATTGATTGGCCCAAAGAGAAATGGCATAATATTCTGTGGACTGATGAGAGTAAAATTGTTCTTCGGGTCTAGTGGTCATCGACAGGACGGCTCCGGGTACTGAATTCAAGCCACAGTGGTCATGGTCCTGTTCTGTGTTTATGGTCCTGTTCTGTGTTTATGGTCCTGTTCTGGGTTTATGGTCCTGTTCTGTGTTTATGGTCCTGTTCTGTGTTTATGGTCCTGTTCTGGGTTTATGGTCCTGTTCTGTGGTCATGGTCCTGTTCTGGGTTTATGGTCCTGTTCTGTGGTTACGGTGCTGTTCTCTGACCCACAGAAGGGGAACACTGCACTCCATATCGCTGCTCTGGCGGGGCAAGAGGGCATCGCCAAACTGCTGGTGAAGCGCGGAGCCAACGTAAACGCTCAATCTCAGGTGAGCCAATGGGAGTGCTCAATCTCAGGTGAGCCAATGGGAGTGCTCAATCTCAGTTGAGCCAATGGGAGGAGTCAATCTCAGGTTAGCAAATGGGAGTGCTCAATCTCAGGTTAGCCAATGGGAGTGCTCAATCTCAGTTGAGCCAATGGGAACACTCAATCTCAGTTAAGCCAATGGGAACACCCTGTAAGGCGGCCTGTAGTGTAGTGGTTAAGGTACATGACTGAGGTTGGTGGTTTGATCTCCAGTGTAGCCACAATAAGATCCGCACAGCCGTTGGGCCCTTGAGCAAGGCCCTTAACCCTACATTGCTCCAGGGGAGGATTGTCTCCTGCTTATTCTAATCAACTGTACGTCGCTCTGGATAAGAGCATCTGCCAAATACCATTAATGTAATGTGATGTAATGTGAGGGACAGGGCCCTCTTATGGGTAATTCTCTGTGGTGTAATTATGTAATGGTGTATTTCTCTCAGGTGTAATGCTGTAATTCAGCTGTAATGGTGGAATTGGTGTTTCTCCTGCAGAATGGCTTCACTCCTCTTTACATGGCTGCACAGGAGAACCACCTGGATGTGGTGCACTACCTGCTGGAGAACGGAGGCAACCAGAGCACTGCTACAGAGGTGTGTGTGTGTGTGTGTGTGTGTGTGTTTCTGTGTGTGTGTGTGTGAGAGAGTGTCTAGAGCACTGCTACAGACGTGTGTGTGTGTGTGTGTTTCTGTGTGTGTTTGTACGTGTGTGTGTGTGTGTGTGCGCTGTGTGTGTGTGTGTGTGTGTGTGTGAGAGTGTCTAGAGCACTGCTACAGACGTGTGTGTGTATGTGTGTTTGTGTGTGTGTGTGTGTGCATGTGTGTGTGTGTGTGTGAGAGAGTGTCTAGAGCACTGCTACAGAGGTGTGTGTGTATGTGTGTGTGTGCGTGTGTGCGTGTGTGTGTGTGTATGTGTGCATGTGTGCATGTGTGCATGTGTGCATGTGTGTATGTGTGCATGTGTGTGCATGTGTGTGCATGTGTGTGCATGTGTGTGTGTGAGTGTGTGTGTGTGTTTCTCTGTGTGTGTGTGTGTGTGTGTATGTGTGCATGTGTGTGTGTGTGTGTGTTTCTGTGTGTGTGTGTGTGTGTGTGTGTGTATGTGTGTGTGTGTTTCTGTGTGTGTGTGTATGTGTGTATGTGTGCATGTGTGTGTGTGTGTCTGTCTGTGTGTGAGAGTGTCTAGAGCACTGCTACAGAGATGTGTGTGTATGTGTGTGTGTGTGTGTGTTTCTGTGTGTGTGTGTGTATGTGTGTGTGTGTGTGGCTGTGTGTTTGTGAGAGAGAGAGCACTGCTACAGAGAGTGTGTGTATGACTGTTTAACACTAAAGCAAAGCTATATGAAAGAGTTTGCAAAAAAAGAATACACAAATAAAAAAAATATATTTTTTAATATAAAAAGGAGAGTAATAAGAGCGTAATAAGGCTGAATAATGATTAATGCGTGAAAGGCAAATTGCAGAAGATGCTAAATGTAATCATAAGTGTGCCTTTCCATACTCTAGTAGGAATAGGAGGGTTGAATAGGAGGTTAACTGCATTAAGAATAACAAAGGAGCACTGCTTTATGAGGACATATTCAATACTCAGAATGTCTTAGCTGATATTTGCCCAAAAAGTGCAATTTTTTGCCTGGTGTTAATTGTATTTTATTTTTTCTTTATTTGTTATTGAAATTCTATCAAATATAAAGAGGGAAAGGTAGAGTAGTATACACAAAAAAATACACCATATCAATTAAAAAAATACTCCGCTCGCCAACCTCCCCCACCCCCCAAAATGGTTTTGTCTCAACCAATCAACGTTGCGTCTTGCCACATTCTGAACGTTGCGACATTCCGAATACAACAACTCACGAAAAGCAGCGCATGCCCCGCCCCAGTTCGGTTACGGTGAATGATATCACTCAGGTAGACAATGTTTTAATTATGAAACAACACGTACTCACTTTTTATGTTATATATCCGTTAAACACTATTAAGTAGGTCAGTATGACTTGCCGTGTCTGTCTGAGTGCCTCTGCCTGTACTGTGCCGATCCTGGTCATTATGTCAGCTAGGGGTGTGAACGGCTAAATGTTTAACTGGTTAACTAAAAATGATTTGTAAACCTTTACAAAACACTGCTAACAGATAAACTTTTTTTTTTTCTGAAGCAGAAATAGTAAGGTCAGTTTAAAATAAATGCACGTTCACCACCAGGCGTATTATTGCAGTTCTAAACTATTCTAAACTAGCAATCGACTATAAGCTTCAGCAGTTCGAGCAAACAATCTGGCTATTTCAGGGGGTTTAAAATGTAAACACCACAGGGAATTGAATGCTACAGCATTAGAATTATCAAAGAATCTCTGTAGCTGTTGGTTGACTTATGGCTTATTGTAATGTTATGTCGTTTCTTAAGGTTCACAGAAGATCCGTGTTTATTCGTTGACAGGCGAATTCAAACTACCAGCAAATTAATGTAGCTTTCCACTATGCTGTATCTACGTAAAAAAAAAACAAAGCAATACATCATTGGACAAATGTTGCACAAAATGTTACAATACGCTGTTTACATTCAATCCGCAATCTGCAGACATCTCCGAGGGTTAAGAATGCAAACACCAAAGGGAATTCAATGCTACAGTACTATAATTGTCAAATATGTAGCTGTTAGTTCACTTATGGTTTAGTCTATGGCGTTTCTTCATCCGTGTTTATTCGTTCACATGCAAATTCAAACTACCGGCAAACTGAACGCTTTCCACTATGTGGTATCATAAAAATAAATAAAGCAGTACATTATCATTAGGCTATTTATGCATAAAATTCAGCGAAAAATGGACACGTTAATCTCACCTCCACGATTGTCCTGCGCCATATAACATGCTATAAGGTGGGGGTAGAGTGGAGAGCCAGGAGCGACAAGAAGACCCCTACTGAGTGAACGCGCTAGGGTTCGCCCCTGAATGCTGGGGTTCGCCCCTGAATGCTGGGGTTGGTTTACAGGGATATTCAGGAACGGAATATCTACTCCCAGAAGAAAGGGAGGAACAAAAACTAACCCGAAGGCGATTCTTAACAAGGAAACAGAAAACAAGCCCAAAACAGCTGAAGAAAAATAAAACAACCCTCACAAAACAGGGCGAATAATCAAATCACTATTTGTGCTTAAAGGCGAGCACAGATACAGATAAACGGGGAGTTCAGAAATAAAAGTACAACCTAGCAAAAGAACGCAAGGCATGAAACAAAAAACCCATGAGGTGCAGCTCAGGCAAAACACAAACTAAAATACATATACCGGGGACAACGTCCCTCTACCACTGGCTCACACGAGCCCAAAACAAAAATGAAAACCCTTAGGGAAGGCGTCGGTGAACCCAACAACTAAACCGAGCGCCTTCCTTACCTTTTTTCTTTTAATTGTAAGGCTTAGACACACACACCTGCACAGTACCTGACTCGTATGAACACAGAGTCTACCTTGTGCATTTACCAGCTTTGTGCTAGGGTGAACGGTAACACAGAAGCACTGAAGACCAGTCAGAACTGGCCTTAAATACTCTGCTGGGAGGCAATTCCCCTGGTGCAAACGAGGAACAGGTGTTACCAATGATCCTAGGCCCTCTAGCGATCACCACGGGTATTACCTCTATATATCATATACAATGCAAGTTTACCTTTACATAAAAAAATATATCAAATTTTACAGAGACCTGTATTGGCATGAAAGTAAAATCATTTGACCAATCGCATATGGTAAAATAGACCCAGTGTTATCATATTATATCAGGCAAATATTGCGTGACCACAGAATTTTGAGCACATAATCCAGTGTGTAACAAAATGCTTTACTGCAGCATATTTACATATTTCATGCCAATCAAGTCTATCAGGTAGAAGCAATAGGGAAGAGGGATGAAAACATGAAGAATGATCATTTTAACCTATACAAAAATTACACACACTCGACCAGCGTGTCTGGATGTAAACTACAGGGATTTAACTACAGATTTCTGTAACTGTGAGGTTACACTGCAAAATGTCAATGTAAATATTTAATTTGGCAATTAGGCTTACTTACTATTATTGACCGCAAGTCTTGGAGTTTTCCCACTCGTCTCGCCTGTCATCCTGGGGCCCTCCAGGCCACCGCTTCTGGTTAACCTTAGCTGGTTAGCCGTCTGTGAAACCTGATATGGTCACACTCTAGAGATTAGTGTGTGCGAAAGTGCTTGGTGAGTATAAATGCCAACCATGTACCAAAGAAACCACTGAACTCCTGCATGTGTTCTGCCTGCACGGCGTGCCCCCCTTCGTACCACCGAACGAAGCCCTCAGTTCTCCAGTCAGTTTTGGAAGGTGTTCTTTATGCTCATTGGCGCCAAAGCCCAACTCTCTTCAGGCTTCCACTCCCAGACCAATGAGCAGACAGAGCGCTTGAACCAGGAATTGGAAAAGACCCTGTACTGCATGGCGGAAAAATCGCCTGGGTCGACTCTCTTAGGGTTAGTTATGGTGCTGGTTAGGAGTTTGGGTTATAGGTTAGGGGTCACGGTTAGTAATGATGCTGGTTAGGGGTTAGGGGTTATAGGTTATAGGTTAAGGGTTAGGAGTTTGGGTTATAGGTTAGGGGTTACGGTTAGTAATGATGCTGGTTAGGGGTTAGGGGTTATAGGTTAAGGGTTAGGGGTTAGGGGTTAGGAGTTTGGGTTATAGGTTAGGGGTTACGGTTAGTAATGATGCTGGTTAGGGGTTATAGGTTAAGTGTTAGGGGTTAGGGTTTTAGGTTAGGGATTACGGTTAGTAATGGTGCTGGTTAGGGGCTAAGGGTTAGGGGTTATAGGTTAAGGGTTAGGGGTTATGGTTAGGGGTTAGGGATTACGGTTAGTAATGGTGCTGGTTCTCTCTGCAGGATGGCTTCACGCCCCTGGCCATCGCGCTGCAGCAGGGGCATAACCAGGTGGTGTCCCTGCTGCTGGAGAAGGACACCAAGGGCAAAGTGCGTCTGCCAGCCCTGCACATCGCAGCCCGCAAGGACGACATCAGAGCTGCTGCCCTGCTGCTGCAAAATGACCACAACGCTGACGTCCAGTCCAAGGTCAATCCGTCTGTCCATCCGTTCGTCTGTCAGTTTGTCCGTCTTTCTGTCTGTTGGTCTGTCTGTCTGTCCGTCTTTCCGTCTGACAGAACTACAGCCAATGGCCTGTGTATGTGTGTGTCAGTCTGTGTGGGTTTAATAGTATGGTGCATTGGTAACAGTATGATGTGTAATGGTATGATGCAGGTATGATGCAGTAGTAACAGTATTATGTGTAATGGTATGATGCAGTCGTAACAGTATGATGTGTAATGGTATGATGCAGGTATGATGCAGTAGTAACAGTATTATGTGTAATGGTATGATGCAGTAGTAACAGTATGATGTGTAATGGTATGATGCAGGTATGATGCAGTAGTAACAGTATGATCTGTAATGGTATGATGCAGTAGTAACAGTATGATGTGTAATGGTATGATGCAGTAGTAACAGTATGATGTGTAATGGTATGATGCAGGTATGATGCAGTAGTAACAGTATTATGTGTAATGGTATGATGCAGGTATGATGCAGTAGTAACAGTATTATGTGTAATGGTATGATGCAGTAGTAACAGTATTATGTGTAATGGTATGATGCAGTAGTAACAGTATTATGTGTAATGGTATGATGCAGGTATGATACAGTAGTAACAGTATTATGTGTAATGGTATGATGCAGTAGTAACAGTATTATGTGTAATGGTATGATGCAGTAGTAACAGTATTATGTGTAATGGTATGATGCAGTAGTAACAGTATGATGTGTAATGGTATGATGCAGGTATGATGCAGTAGTAACAGTATTATGTGTAATGGTATGATGCAGTAGTAACAGTATTATGTGTAATGGTATGATGCAGGTATGATGCAGTAGTAACAGTATGATGTGTAATGGTATGATGCAGTAGTAACAGTATGATGTGTAATGGTATGATGCAGTAGTAACAGTATTATGTGTAATGGTATGATGCAGTAGTATTTGTATAATGTAGTAGTAGCAGTATGCTGTGCAGTAGAGTAACTGCATGTTCCCCTCCTTCCTGCTATTCTCTACAGATGATGGTCAACAGGACGACTGAGGTACAGCTCTCTGCTGCCCCCTGCTGGAATGCCTTCCTTCTGCATGCTCCCCCTGTTCACTGCTCCCTACATTATTATTATTTTCATATATTATATTTATTTCACTCATCTGTAGACCTCTCACGTCTGTTTCTTGTGTAGGTTTGTATTAATCTTCCTGTCTCTCTAACATTTAACATTTTGGTTTGCTGCTTCATGAGTTTTGGTTCATTTAGATATAATGCTTATAGCGATGTGGTTAAAGTACAGACTAATAGCTTTAATTTGAGTGTTTTTACATCCATATTGTGGACATCCATTTTACACCCCAACAATTTTAAGGGACTAAAAGTAATTTGACTAATGAATACAAACTGAAATATCATGTTCAATATTTTGTTGCAAATCCTTTGGAATCAATTAATGTGTTTCTGAATACATTAATCCTGCTGCTGCCCTAAGCAGTGACCCGCAGTTGATCATCTATCAACACAAGTGAGCTAGTTCCAGTGGCAGCCATACAAGCCCAAGCCATAACACCCCCTCCACCATGCTTCACATAGCACCCCCTCCACCATGTTTCACATAACCCCCCCTCCACCATGCTTCACATAGCACCCCCTCCACCATGTTTCACATAGCACCCCCTCCACCATGTTTCACATACCACCCCCTCCACCATGTTTCACATAACACCCCCTCCACCATGTTTCACATAACACCCCATCCACCATGTTTCACATAACACCCCCTCCACAATGCTTCACATAACACCCCCTTCACCATGTTTCACATAACACCCCCTTCACCATGTTTCACATAACACCTCCTCCACCATGTTTCACATAACACCCCCCCCACCATGTTTCACATAACACCCCCTCCACCATGTTTCACATAATACCCCCTCCACCATGTTTCACATAACACCCCCTCCACCATGCTTCACATAACACCCCCTCCACCATGTTTCACATAATACCCCCTCCACCATGTTTCACATAACACCCCCTCCACCATGCTTCACATAACACCTGCTCCACCGTGCTTCACATAACACCCCCTCCACCGTGCTTCACATAACACCCCCTCCACCGTGTTTCACATAACACCCCCTCCACCATGTTTCACATAACACCCCCTCCACCATGTTTCACATAACACCCCCTCCACCATGTTTCACATAACACCCCATCCACCATGCTTCACATAACACCCCCTCCACCATGCTTCACATAACACCCCCTCCACCGTGTTTCACATAACACCCCCTCCACCATGTTTCACATAACACCCCCTCCACCATGTTTCACATAACACCCCCTCCACCATGTTTCACATAACACCCCATCCACCATGCTTCACATAACACCCCCTCCACCATGCTTCACATAACACCCCCTTCACCATGTTTCACATAACACCCCCTCCACCATGTTTCACATAACACCCCCTCCACCATGTTTCACATAACACCCCATCCACCATGTTTCACAAAACACCCCCTCCACCATGTTTCACATAACACCCCATCCACCATGTTTCACATAACACCCCCTCCACCATGCTTCACATAACACCCCCTTCACCATGTTTCACATAACACCCCCTCCACCATGTTTCACATAACACCCCCTCCACCATGTTTCACATAACACCCCCTCCACCATGTTTCACATAACACCCCATCCACCATGCTTCACATAACACCCCCTCCACCATGCTTCACATAACACCCCCTTCACCATGTTTCACATAACACCCCCTCCACCATGTTTCACATAACACCCCCTCCACCATGTTTCACATAACACCCCATCCACCATGTTTCACAAAACACCCCCTCCACCATGTTTCACATAACACCCCCTCCACCATGTTTCACATAACACCCCCTCCACCATGCTTCACATAACACCCCCTTCACCATGTTTCACATAACACCCCCTCCACCATGTTTCACATAACACCCCATCCACCATGTTTCACATACCACCCCCTCCACCATGCTTCACATAACACCCCCTCCACCATGTTTCACATAACACCCCCTCCACCATGTTTCACATAACACCCCCTCCACCATGCTTCACATAACACCCCCTCCACCATGTTTCACATAACACCCCCTTCACCATGTTTCACATAACACCCCCTCCACCATGTTTCACATAACACCCCCTGCACCATGTTTCACATAACACCCCCTCCACCATGTTTCACATAACACCCCCTCCACCATGCTTCACATAACACCCCTTCCACCATGTTTCACATAACACCCCCTTCACCATGTTTCACATAACACCCCCTCCACCATGTTTCACATAACAACCCCTCCACCATGTTTCACATAACACCCCCTCCACCATGCTTCACATAACACCCCCTCCACCATGTTTCACATAACACCCCCTTCACCATGTTTCACATAACACCCCCTCCACCATGTTTCACATAACACCCCCTGCACCATGCTTCACATAACACCCCCTCCACCATGTTTCACATAACACCCCCTCCACCATGTTTCACATAACACCCCATCCACCATGCTTCACATAACACCCCCTCCACCATGTTTCACATAACACCCCCTCCACCATGCTTCACATAACACCCCCTCCACTATGCTTCACATAACAACCCCTCCACCATGTTTCACATAACACCCCCTTCACCATGTTTCACATAACACCCCCTCCACCATGTTTCACATAACACCCCCTCCACCATGCTTCACATAACACCCCCTCCACCATGTTTCACATAACACCCCCTCCACCATGTTTCACATAACACCCCCTCCACCATGTTTCACATAACACTCCATCCACCATGCTTCACATAACACCCCCTCCACCATGTTTCACATAACACCCCCTCCACCATGCTTCACATAACACCTGCTCCACCATGTTTCACATAACACCCCCTCCACCATGCTTCACATAACACCCCCTCCACCATGTTTCACATAACACCCCCTCCACCATGCTTCACATAACACCCC
>NC_083765.1:475000-485000 GCF_963514075.1 Conger conger | reverse complement strand
AACCATGGCCCCTAACCTTAGCCCCAATCCCCAACCCTAGCCCCAATCCCCTACTCTAACCATGACCCCTAACCCCTACCACCAACCCTAACCCCTAACCATGACCCCTAACCCCTAACCATACCCCCTAACCCCTAACCCTAACCCCTAGCCCCAATCCCCTACTCTAACCATGACCCCTAACCCCTACCACCAACCCTAACCCCTAATCATGACCCCTAACCCCCTAACCCCTAACTATGCCCCCTAACCCCTACACCCAACCCTAACCCCTAACCCCTAAATGATGTCTGGAGGCAGTAATGCTGCCTGGGGTGGGAAGAGACTTCTCATGGCTGTGTTTGCCTGCAGGATGGGCTGACCCCCCTGCACTGTGCAGCAAGGAGTGGCCATGAGCTCACTGTGGAGCTTCTACTGGAGAGAGGAGCACCCCTACTGGCCAGAACCAAGGTACTGCACCCAAACACACACACCACTACTGGCCAGAACCAAGGTACTGCACCCAAACACACACACCTGTTGGCCAAACCAAGGCACTGCACCCAAACACACACACCTGCTGGCCAAACCAAGGTACTGCACCCAAACACACACACCTGCTGGCCAAAAAAAGGTACTGCACCCAAACACATACACCTGCTGGCCAAACCAAGGTACTGCACCCAAACACATACACCTGCCGGCCAAACCAAGGTACTGCACCCAAACACACACACCTGCTGGCCAAACCAAGGTACTGCACCCAAACACACACACCTGCCGGCCAAGCCAGGGTACTGCACCCAAACACACAGGTGCTAGTCTAACCAGGTTACAGCACCCAAACACACACAGATGTGATGTAGGTGCTGTAACTGGGGTTTTGTCTCCCTCAGAACGGGCTGTCCCCACTGCACATGGCGGCCCAAGGAGACCATGTTGAGTGTCTGAAGCATCTGCTGCAGCACAAGGCACCTGTTGATGATGTCACACTGGACTACCTGACCGGCCTTCATGTTGCTGCGCACTGCGGCCACTACCGGGTCACTAAGCTGCTGCTGGACAAACGGGCCAATCCCAACACCAGAGCACTGGTAAGCCCCACCCATGTCAATCCCAGCACCCTCTGTTACATTACATTACGACGTACAGGTGATTAGAATAAGCAGGAGACAATACTCCCCTGGAGCAATGCAGGGTTAAGGGGCCTTGCTCAAGGGCCCAACGGCTGTGCGGATCTTACTGTGGCTGCACCGGGGATTGATCCGCCAAACCTTGCGTGTCCCAGTCATGCACCTTAACCACTACACTACAGTCATGCACCTTAACCACTACACTACAGTCATGCACCTTAACCACTACACTACAGTCATGCACCTTAACCACTACACTACAGTCATGTACCTTAACCACTACACTACAGTCATGTACCTTAACCACTACACTACAGTCATGTACCTTAACCACTACACTACAGTCATGTACCTTAACCACTACGTTACAGGGTCATGTACCTTAACCACTACACTACAGTCATGTACCTTAACCACTACACTACAGTCATGCACCTTAACCACTCCACTACAGTCATGCACCTTAACCACTACACTACAGTCATGTACCTTAACCACTACACTACAGTCATGCACCTTAACCACTACACTACAGTCATGTACCTTAACCACTACATTACAGTCATGTACCTTAACCACTACACTACAGTCATGTACCTTAACCACTACACTACAGTCATGTACCTTAACCACTACACTACAGTCATGTACCTTAACCACTACACTACAGTCATGCACCTTAACCACTCCACTACAGTCATGCACCTTAACCACTCCACTACAGTCATGCACCTTAACCACTCCACTACAGTCATGTACCTTAACCACTCCACTACAGTCATGCACCTTAACCACTACACTACAGTCATGTACCTTAACCACTCCACTACAGTCATGCACCTTAACCACTCCACTACAGTCATGCACCTTAACCACTCCACTACAGTCATGCACCTTAACCACTCCACTACAGTCATGTACCTTAACCACTCCACTACAGTCATGTACCTTAACCACTACACTACAGTCATGTACCTTAACCACTACACTACAGTCATGTACCTTAACCACTCCACTACAGTCATGCACCTTAACCACTACACTACAGTCATGCACCTTAACCACTACACTACAGTCATGTACCTTAACCACTACACTACAGTCATGTACCTTAACCACTACACTACAGGGTCATGTACCTTAACCACTACACTACAGTCATGTACCTTAACCACTACACTACAGTCATGTACCTTAACCACTACACTACAGTCATGTACCTTAACCACTCCACTACAGTCATGCACCTTAACCACTACATTACAGTCATGTACCTTAACCACTACACTACAGTCATGCACCTTAACCACTACACTACAGTCATGTACCTTAACCACTACACTACAGTCATGTACCTTAACCACTACACTACAGTCATGTACCTTAACCGCTACGCTACAGTCATGTACCTTAACCACTACACTACAGGGTCATGTACCTTAACCACTACACTACAGTCATGCACCTTAACCACAACACTACAGTCATGTACCTTAACCACTACACTACAGTCATGTACCTTAACCACTACGCTACAGGGTCATGTACCTTAACCACTACACTACAGTCATGTACCTTAACCACTACACTACAGTCATGCACCTTAACCACTCCACTACAGTCATGCACCTTAACCACTACGCTACAGGGTCATGTACCTTAACCACTACACTACAGGGTCATGTACCTTAACCACTACGCTACAGGGTCATGTACCTTAACCACTACACTACAGGGTCATGTACTTTAACCACTACACTACAGTCATGTACCTTAACCACTACGCTACAGGGTCATGTACCTTAACCACTACACTACAGTCATGTACCTTAACCACTACACTACAGGGTCATGTACCTTAACCACTACACTACAGTCATGCACCTTAACCACTCCACTACAGTCATGTACCTTAACCACTACGCTACAGTCATGCACCTTAACCACTCCACTACAGTCATGCACCTTAACCACTCCACTACAGTCATGCACCTTAACCACTCCACTACAGTCATGCACCTTAACCACTCCACTACAGTCATGTACCTTAACCACTCCACTACAGTCATGCACCTTAACCACTCCACTACAGTCATGTACCTTAACCACTACACTACAGTCATGCACCTTAACCACTACACTACAGTCATGTACCTTAACCACTCCACTACAGTCATGCACCTTAACCACTCCACTACAGTCATGCACCTTAACCACTCCACTACAGTCATGCACCTTAACCACTCCACTACAGTCATGCACCTTAACCACTCCACTACAGTCATGTACCTTAACCACTACACTACAGTCATGTACCTTAACCATTACACTACAGTCATGTACCTTAACCACTCCACTACAGTCATGCACCTTAACCACTACACTACAGTCATGCACCTTAACCACTACACTACAGTCATGTACCTTAACCACTACACTACAGTCATGTACCTTAACCACTACACTACAGGGTCATGTACCTTAACCACTACACTACAGTCATGTACCTTAACCACTACACTACAGTCATGTACCTTAACCACTACACTACAGTCATGTACCTTAACCACTACACTACAGTCATGCACCTTAACCACTACATTACAGTCATGTACCTTAACCACTACACTACAGTCATGCACCTTAACCACTCCACTACAGTCATGTACCTTAACCACTACACTACAGTCATGTACCTTAACCACTACACTACAGTCATGTACCTTAACCACTACACTACAGTCATGTACCTTAACCGCTACGCTACAGTCATGTACCTTAACCACTACACTACAGGGTCATGTACCTTAACCACTACACTACAGTCATGCACCTTAACCACAACACTACAGTCATGTACCTTAACCACTACACTACAGTCATGTACCTTAACCACTACGCTACAGGGTCATGTACCTTAACCACTACACTACAGTCATGTACCTTAACCACTACACTACAGTCATGCACCTTAACCACTCCACTACAGTCATGCACCTTAACCACTACGCTACAGGGTCATGTACCTTAACCACTACACTACAGGGTCATGTACCTTAACCACTACGCTACAGGGTCATGTACCTTAACCACTACACTACAGGGTCATGTACTTTAACCACTACACTACAGTCATGTACCTTAACCACTACGCTACAGGGTCATGTACCTTAACCACTACACTACAGTCATGTACCTTAACCACTACACTACAGGGTCATGTACCTTAACCACTACACTACAGTCATGCACCTTAACCACTCCACTACAGTCATGTACCTTAACCACTACGCTACAGTCATGCACCTTAACCACTACACTACAGTCATGCACCTTAACCACTACACTACAGTCATGTACCTTAACCACTACGCTACAGTCATGCACCTTAACCACTCCACTACAGTCATGCACCTTAACCACTACACTACAGTCATGTACCTTAACCACTACACTACAGGGTCATGTACCTTAACCACTACACTACAGTCATGTACCTTAACCACTACACTACAGTCATGTACCTTAACCACTACACTACAGTCATGTACCTTAACCACTACACTACAGTCATGCACCTTAACCACTACATTACAGTCATGTACCTTAACCACTACACTACAGTCATGCACCTTAACCACTCCACTACAGTCATGTACCTTAACCACTACACTACAGTCATGTACCTTAACCACTACACTACAGTCATGTACCTTAACCACTACACTACAGTCATGTACCTTAACCGCTACGCTACAGTCATGTACCTTAACCACTACACTACAGGGTCATGTACCTTAACCACTACACTACAGTCATGCACCTTAACCACAACACTACAGTCATGTACCTTAACCACTACACTACAGTCATGTACCTTAACCACTACGCTACAGGGTCATGTACCTTAACCACTACACTACAGTCATGTACCTTAACCACTACACTACAGTCATGCACCTTAACCACTCCACTACAGTCATGCACCTTAACCACTACGCTACAGGGTCATGTACCTTAACCACTACACTACAGGGTCATGTACCTTAACCACTACGCTACAGGGTCATGTACCTTAACCACTACACTACAGGGTCATGTACTTTAACCACTACACTACAGTCATGTACCTTAACCACTACGCTACAGGGTCATGTACCTTAACCACTACACTACAGTCATGTACCTTAACCACTACACTACAGGGTCATGTACCTTAACCACTACACTACAGTCATGCACCTTAACCACTCCACTACAGTCATGTACCTTAACCACTACACTACAGTCATGCACCTTAACCACTCCACTACAGTCATGTACCTTAACCACTACGCTACAGTCATGCACCTTAACCACTACACTACAGTCATGCACCTTAACCACTACACTACAGTCATGTACCTTAACCACTACGCTACAGTCATGTACCTTAACCACTACACTACAGTCATGCACCTTAACCACTACACTACAGTCATGTACCTTAACCACTACACTACAGTCATGTACCTTAACCACTACACTACAGGCCGCCCATTGAAGGCAGCGAGTGCTCATGGTGAACTCTTTTTGCAGGAAACAGTTTCTGTTGAATGATTTTAAATGAACATTCCTTTTAGTTCGCCACCAATGCCTTTGTGATACAAATGGACACAACTCCGGTCTAACAATGCTAGCTAGTTTCTTACCTGGGGTTTTTAAAAGAGCTGGTCAATGTCTTGCATGGGAGCCAATCGTCGTTGGTGTCTGAGTGTGTGTGGGAATGGGTGAATGAGAAGCATCAATCGTACAGCACTTTGGATGAAGGCGCTATATAAATGCCAACTATTTACCATTTACCATTTAAAAAGGGTAAGAACAAATACTCACATTCACATTGATTAAAGTGCATTATAACAGCTAAATGATTGTCAATTTTTTTTCTTTGCCATTTTCCCTGGTGGTAGCCGTACACTACCTTTTCAAACTGCTAGCAGATGTTGGCTAACGTTGGTACTGAACAGAAAGAAAACACTTCCGTGGAGGTGCTTGGAAAATGGGGGTTAACGTGTGTATTGTGTGTGTCGTGCAGAATGGCTTCACTCCCCTGCATATTGCCTGTAAGAAGAACAGGGTGAAGGTGATGGAGCTTCTGGTTAAGTATGGAGCCGTCATCCAGGCCATCACTGAGGTAGGAACGGGGAAGGCCTGGGTCTGCCAACAACCAAACACCCTCATCTGCACTCAACACAGTAGGGTTGTTGGGTTTGGGGTCAGTGCTGTGGGATTCTGGGTTTTGGAGTCAGTGCTGTCATGTTTGTAGTCACCACTGTGGAGTTTTGGAGTCAGTGCTGTGGGGATTTGGGTCAGTGCTGTGGGGATTTGGGTCAGTGCTGTGGGGATTTGGGTCAGTGCTCTGGGGATTTGGGTCAGTGCTCTGGGGATTTGGGTCAGTGCTTTCTCCCTCTCTGCAGTCTGGTCTCACCCCCATCCACGTGGCAGCATTCATGGGTCACCTGAACATCGTCCTGCTGCTTCTGCAGAATGGAGCTTCACCTGACATCTGCAACATGGTGAGTATCACACACATACATGTGTGAGTGTGTGTCTATGTGTGTGTGAAATGAAGGTTGTGTGTAACCTGCAGTGTGTGTGTTTGTGTGTGTGAGTGTGTGTGAAATGAAGGTTGTGTGTAACCTGCAGTGTGTGTGTTAGTGTGTGTGAGTGTGTGTGAAATGAAGGTTGTGTGTAACCTGCAGTGTGTGTGTTAGTGTGTGTGAGTGTGTGTGAAATGAAGGTTGTGTGTAACCTGCAGTGTGTGTGTTTGTCCAGCGGGGGGAGACGGCGCTGCACATGGCAGCTCGCGCCGGCCAGACGGAGGTGGTGCGCTGTCTCCTGAGGAACGGAGCCCTGGTGGATGCCAAGGCGCGGGTATGAACGCACACACACACCAACCTGGCGGTCCGGTGGAGTTGGGATCAGGGTTCTGGGGGCTGCAGTGAGTTTAGAGGCAAGGGAACAGGGGCGGTTGCTTATGATGTTAGTGCTTTTGAAGGCACTGAGGTTTAGGTTTTTGGAAGGGGCTGTTCTGAGCTGGGATTTCAATGCGGAGCTTGGCCCTGATTATTCTCTGGGCGGTCCAGCTGCCTGCTCCATGCATGGCTCTGGGAACAAGGACTTCATGTGTGTCACTTTTGCGGACGGTGATGTAATCCAATAGGTGCCAGTCTTTAGAGCACAGTTGTTTCCAGGAGGTCTTGAACTTCTCCTCCAGTTGAACTTTGGCTCAGCATAGTACCTGCTTCCAGAGACAGTGCTCAATGGGGTGGGGGTGTGTCATTGATGGGAGGTTCTGGGATACAACTCAGAAATTTTGACAGCAATCCACAATCACCTGACCTCAACACTTTGAGCATTTATGGGGACACTTGAAGACTGACATAAGCCAAGCATTCAGTAACATCACAAGATTCTCTTTGGAACATTGTCAAATAATGCTGGGATAACATGGACCATCAGGTTTTGCACAGATTTGTGGAGTCCATGCCAGCTTGAGAGCACGCTGCCATTAAACAGGGGTGCATGAGTCCGCTCCTAAAGGGCCGGTCTGCATACTGGTTTTTGTTCCAACCAATTGGCATGTTTTTAATTTGCTTAACAGCTAATTTAATTAACAGCTCCATAAATTACCCTTCAAGCCTGTACTTGAGCGCAGTAAAATCATTAGGATACGCTTGCAGTCCGCAGCTGTATCCAGTACTCCTACACATGTCAGATAAGATATGATTGAGTCAATTAAATCATTAAAAGCAGAAGTTGGCACAAAATCCTGAAACAGATTGGCCCTTGTTGTGCACCCCTGCCATTAAAGTTGGACATACTAAATACTAAGAAATTCTAAAATGAATGTAATTTTTTAAAAGATTCAACTTTTAACTCAAATTGCTGATAATATAATTCAGAAAGATAATGTTTGTATTGAATTAGAAAATAATGCACAATAGAAGCATAGTGGTCTCAGACTTTTACGTATATACACACAACGTATATAAGAGTGTTAACGTGGAACGTATGAAATGACATAAATACACAGAATGTTAATATGTGTAGTGTAGAGCAAGATGTGTGTGACTGGAGGGTGCTGTTTGTACTCAGGGTGTGTGTGTGTGTGTGTGTGTGTGTGTGTTTGGAGTGTATAGCAGGAGTGTGTGTGTGTATGTGTATATATGTGTGTGTTTGGAGTGTGTTTGGAGTGTATAGCAGGAGTGTGTGTGTATGTGTATATATGTGTGCGTTTGGAGTGTGTTTGGAGTGTATAGCAGGATGTGTGTGTGTGTGTGTATGTGTACAGTACTGTGTGTACAGACATTATTATATACAGCGGGTAAAATAAGTATTGAACACGTCACCATTTTTGTCAGTAAATATATTTCTAAAGGTGCTGCTGACATGCTGACATTTTCACCAGATGTCGGTAACAACCCATGCAACCCACATGCAAAGAAATCAAACCTTGATGTCCATAAATTAAGTTATGTGTAATAAAATGGAATGACACAGGGAAAAAGTACTGAACACATGAAGAAATGGAGGTGCAAAAAGGCACCAAAAGCCAAGACAACTGAAATCTATCAGTAATCAGAAAGCAATCCTGCCCCTTGTCAGTGCAAATTAATATCAGCTGGTTCGGTCCCAACTGATGGCTTATAAAAAGGTGTCTCATTGCCAAGGTGTCACACAAGAAACATCTCATGATGGGTAAAAGCAAAGAACTCTCGCAAGACCTTCGCAACCTTATTGTTGCAAAACATACTAATGGCATTGGTTAGAGAAGGATATCTAAACACCTGTTGGGGCCATAAGCGGAAGTGGAAACACGGCACAGGCAAACTTCATGTAATTGAAGGAGGGATGAATGGAAAAATGTACCGTGACATTCTTGATAAAAATCTGCTGCCATCTACCAGGATGATGAAGATGAAACGAGGGTGGACATTTCAGCAAGACAATGATCCCAAACACACAGCCAAGGAAGCTCTCACTTGGTTTCAGAGAAAGAAAATAAAGCTGCTAGAATGGCCCAGCCAATCACCTGACTTGAATCCAATAGAAAATCTATGGAAAAAACTAAAGATTAGAGTTCATAGAAGAGGCCCACGGAACCTTCAAGATTTGAAGACTGTTTGTGTGGAAGAATGGGCCAAAATCACACCTGAGCAATGCATGCAACTAGTTTCTCCATACAGGAGGCGTCTTGAAGCTGTTATTACCAACAAAGGCTTTTGTACGAAGTATTAAATAAGTGTGTTCAATACTTTTTCCATTTTATTACACATAACTTAATTTATGGACATCTAAGGTTTGATTTCTTGTGTGTGTATAACAGTATGGTGTGTGTGTGTGTGTGTATAACAGTACGGTGTGTGTGTCTGTGTGTATAACAGTACGGTGTGTGTGTCTGTGTGTATAACAGTACGGTGTGTGTGTGTGTGTGTATAACAGTATGGTGTGTGTGTGTGTATAACAGTACGGTGTGTGTGTGTGTGTGTGTATAACAGTACGGTGTGTGTGTGTGGGTTGCGTGGGTTGTTACCGACATCTGGTGAAAATTTCATGTCAGCAGCACCTTTAGAAATATATTTACTGAGAAAAATGGTGACATGTTCAATACTTATTTTACCCGCTGTATATGTTTAGTTTTTTTGTGTGTGTTAGTATAAAATAACACATTTGAGATTTCCAAATATTCATTTTCCAAAAGATTTAATTGTACCGAGACATTTTTGTACATATTACTATAAGCAATTTACTACTTTTTATATAAAAACTTGATCATGGCTGTCTGAGAGCAAGGAGCCAACCAAAGTCTGTAGAAGAACTGTGGCAAGCTGTTTGTCTTAGCCAAC
>NC_083765.1:307500-472500 GCF_963514075.1 Conger conger | reverse complement strand
TATAACAGTACGGTGTGTGTGTGTGTGTATAACAGTATGGTGTGTGTGTGTGTGTGTATAACAGTACGGTGTATGTGTGTGTGTGTGTGTGTGTGTGTGTGTGTAACAGTACGGTGTGTGTGTGTGTGTATTACAGTATGGTGTGTGTGTGTGTGTGTGTATAACAGTACGGTGTGTGTGTGTGTGTGTGTGTGTATAACAGTACGGTGTGTGTGTGTGTGTGTGTGTGTGTGTATAACAGTACGGTGTATGTGTGTGTGTATAACAGTACGGTGTGTGTGTGTGTGTGTGTGTGTGTATAACAGTACGGTGTGTGTGTGTGTGTGTGTGTGTGTATAACAGTACGGTGTGTGTGTGTGTGTATAACAGTATGGTGTGTGTGTGTGTGTATAACAGTATGGTGTGTGTGTGTGTGTGTATAACAGTATGGTGTGTGTGTGTGTGTGTATAACAGTACGGTGTGTGTGTGTGTGTGTGTGTGTGTGTGTATAACAGTATGGTGTGTGTGTGTGTGTGTATAACAGTACGGTGTGTGTGTGTGTGTATAACAGTACGGTGTGTGTGTGTGTGTGTGTGTGTGTATAACAGTATGGTGTGTGTGTGTGTGTGTATAACAGTACGGTGTGTGTGTGTGTGTATAACAGTATGGTGTGTGTGTGTGTGTGTATAACAGTACGGTGTGTGTGTGTGTGTATAACAGTATGGTGTGTGTGTGTGTGTGTATAACAGTACGGTGTGTGTGTGTGTGTGTGTATAACAGTATGGTGTGTGTGTGTGTGTGTGTATAACAGTACGGTGTGTGTGTGTGTGTGTGTGTGTGTGTGTGTGTGTATAACAGTACGGTGTGTGTGTGTGTGTATAACAGTGTGTGTGTGTGTGTGTGTGTATAACAGTGTGTGTATAACAGTATGGTGTGTGTGTGTGTGTGTGTGTGTGTATAACAGTACGGTGTGTGTGTGTGTGTATAACAGTACGGTGTGTGTGTGTGTGTATAACAGTACGGTGTGTGTGTGTGTGTGTGTGTGTGTGTGCAGGAGGATCAGACCCCGCTGCACATCGCTGCTCGGCTCGGGAGGGCGGAGATTGTGCAGCTGCTCCTGCAGCACATGGCCAATCCTGACGCTGCGACTCTCAGCGGCTCCGCCCCCCTGCACATCTCCGCCCGCGAGGGCCAGAGGGGCGTTGCTTGTGTGCTGCTGGAGGCAGGGGCCTCCCATTCGCTCCCCACCAAGGTGAGCCACGCCCCCATTCTCTCCCCACCAGGGTGAAACACGCCCCCTCTCCCTCTGAGACACACCCCCTCTCCCCCCCCACAAAGGTGAGACACGCCCCCTCTCCCTCCCCACAAAGGTGAGTCACGCCCCCTCTCCCTCTGAGACCTGCCCCCTCTCCCTCCCCACCAAGGTGAGACACACCCCCTCTCCCTCCGAGACACGCCCCATTCCCTCCCCACCAAGGTGAGCCACACCCCCATTCCCTCCACACCAAGGTGAGACACGCCCCCTCTCCCTCTGAGACACGCCCCCTCTCCCTCCCCACAAAGGTGAGTCACGCCCCCTCTCCCTCTGAGACCTGCCCCCTCTCCCTCCCCACCAAGATGAGACACACCCCCTCTCCCTCCGAGACACGCCCCCATTCCCTCCCCACCAAGGTGAGCCACACCCCCATTCCCTCCACACCAAGGTGAGACACGCCCCCTCTCCCTCTGAGACACGCCCCCTCTCCCTCTCCACCAAGGTGGGACACGCCCCCTCTCCCTCTGAGACACGCCCCCTCTCCCTCCCCACCAAGGTGACCCATGCCCCCATTCGCTCCCCACCAAGGTGAGCCACGCCCCCTCTCCCTCCCCACCAAGGTGAGACACGCCCCCTCTCCCTCCCCACCAAGGTGAGACACGCCCCCTCTCCCTCCCCACCAAGGTGGGACACGCCCCCTCTCCCTCTGAGACACGCCCATCCCTCTGTGAGTGATTCTCTCTGTGAGTGATGCCCTGTGATTCTCTCACAGAAAGGATTCACTCCACTACATGTGGCTGCTAAGTATGGAAGTGTGGACGTAGCAAAACTCCTCCTGCAACGCAAAGCTTCTCCTGATTCTTCCGGAAAGGTTGGCAGCTTATATCAGAGTATCATGGCATATCGCCAGCATTATGGGATTGCAGAAGACACTAGACACTAAACTGATACACACTTATACACACCGAGACTCACTGACACTGAGGCTCACTGATACTCACTGATGCTAAGACTCACTGATGCACACTGACACTGGGACACACTGAGACTCACTGAGACTGAGACACACTGAGATCACCTTTGCAACAGCTATTCCTTCACTTTATTTGGGATCTTTTCTCATTTCTTATATGAAGCTGTCTGTATGTGCAGCAGGTCTGCCCTGTAACACAGCAGCGACCTTTAACCCCACAGAATGGCCTCACCCCGCTCCACGTGGCTGCTCACTATGACAACCAGCAGGTGGCGATGATGCTGTTGGACCAAGGAGCTTCCCCTCACGCCACTGCAAAGGTCAGCCCCCCCCTCTTCTGTTGCCACGTTTTTATCATGCTGCTGCAACATCCATGCCATGCTAAGGTGTATTCTCTGCTAGCCAGGCACATACACTGAGTTTTCCCCCCAGAATGGCTACACACCGCTGCACATCGCCGCGAAGAGGAACCAGCTGGGCGTGGCTGAGGCGCTGCTGGCTGGGGGGGCGGAGCCTGCTGTTCTGACACGGCAAGGCGTGGCTCCTCTGCACCTGGCCGCCCAGGAGGGCCACAGCGACATGGCGGCTCTGCTGCTGCGCCAGGGGGCGCAAGCTAACACGCTAACCAGGGTATGACCTGTAACACGCCAACACACTAACCAGGGTATGACCTGTAACACGCCAACACACTAACCAGGGTATGACCTGTAACACGCCAACACACTAACCAGGGTATGACCTGTAACACGCCAACACACTAACCAGGGTATGACCTGTAACACGCCAACACACTAACCAGGGTATGACCTGTAACACGCCAACACACTAACCAGGGTATGACCTGTAACACGCCAACACACTAACCAGGGTATGACCTGTAACACGCCAACACACTAACCAGGGTATGACCTGTAACACGCCAACACACTAACCAGGGTATGACCTGTAACACGCCAACACGCTAACCAGGGTATGACCTGTAACACGCCAACACGCTAACCAGGGTATGACCTGTAACACGCCAACACGCTAACCAGGGTATGACCTGTAACACGCCAACACACTAACCAGGGTATGACCTGTAACACTCCAACACACTAACCAGGGTATGACCTGTAACACGCCAACACACTAACCAGGGTATGACCTGTAACACGCCAACACACTAACCAGGGTATGACCTGTAACACGCCAACACACTAACCAGGGTATGACCTGTAACATGGCAACACGATAACCAGGGTATGACCTGTAACATGGCAACACGATAACCAGGGTATGACCTGTAACACGCCAACACACTAACCAGGGTATGACCTGTAACACGCCAACACGCTAACCAGGGTATGACCTGTAACACGCCAACACGCTAACCAGGGTATGACCTGTAACACGCCAACACGCTAACCAGGGTATGACCTGTAACACGCCAACACACTAACCAGGGTATGACCTGTAACACTCCAACACACTAACCAGGGTATGACCTGTAACACGCCAACACACTAACCAGGGTATGACCTGTAACACGCCAACACACTAACCAGGGTATGACCTGTAACACGCCAACACACTAACCAGGGTATGACCTGTAACATGGCAACACGATAACCAGGGTATGACCTGTAACATGGCAACACGATAACCAGGGTATGACCTGTAACACGCCAACACACTAACCAGGGTATGACCTGTAACACGCCAACACACTAACCAGGGTATGACCTATAACACGCCAACATGATAACCAGGGTATGACCTGTAACATGGCAACAGGATAACCAGGGTATGACCTGTAACACGGCAACACGATAACCAGGGTATGACCTGTAACACGCCAACACACTAACCAGGGTATGACCTGTAACACACCAACTCACTAACCAGGGTATGACCTGCAAAACTCCAACACGCTAACCAGGGTATGACCTGTAACACGGCAACATGCTAACCAGGGTATGACCTGTAACACGGCAACACGCTAACCAGGGTATGACCTGTAACATGGCAACACAATAACCAGGGTATGACCTGTACCATGGCAACACGCTAACCAGGGTATGACCTGTAACACGCCAACACACTAACCATGGTATGACCTATCACACGCCAACATGATAACCAGGGTATGACCTGTAACATGGCAACACGATAACCAGGGTATGACCTGTAACAAGCCAACATGATAACCAGGGTATGACCTGTAACATGGCAACACGATAACCAGGGTATGACCTGTAACACGCCAACACACTAACCAGGGTATGACCTGTAACACGGCAACACGCTAACCAGGGTATGACCTGTAACACTCCAACATGCTAACCAGGGTATGACCTGTAACACACCAACATGATAACCAGGGTATGACCTGTAACATGGCAACACAATAACCAGGGTATGACCTGCAAAACTCCAACACGCTAACCAGGGTATGACCTGGAACATGCCAACACGCTAACCAGGGTATGACCTGTAACATGGCAACACGATAACCAGGGTATGACCTGCAAAACTCCAACACGCTAACCAGGGTATGACCTGGAACACGCCAACACGCTAACCAGGCTATGACCTGTAACACTCCAACACGCTAACTAGGGTATGACCTGTAACATGCCAGCCCAGTCACATGACCTCCGACCAGTTTCTCATGGGTGCCCAGGTATGCCATGTGCTGTGGAATGACCTGACTGAAACACTCCATTCTGCTCCCATGGTAACCAGTGTCCTTTGTCACTGCAGAGTGGACTGACCTCACTCCATCTGGCTGCTCAGGAAGACAAAGTTTCCGTCGCCGAGATATTGACTGAATACCAAGCCAACCTGGACCAGCCCACCAAGGCAAGTCTCACCCTAACCCCTTGATCCCTAACCCCCTTACATCCTAACCCCTTAACCCCTAACCCCTAAACCATAACCCCTAGCCCCCTAACATCCTAACCCCTAACCCCTAACCTCAACCCAACCCCTTAACCCCTAACCCCGTACCATCCTTACCCCTTAACCCCTAACCCCTAAACCATAACCCCTAGCCCCCTAACATCCTAACCCCTAACCCATAACTTCTAACCCCCCAACCCCTTAACCCCTAGCCCCCTACCATCCTTACCCCATAACCCCTAAACCATAACCCCTAGCCCCCTAACATCCTAACCCCTTAACCCCTAACCCCTAACCTTAACCCAACCCCTTAACCCCTAACCCCCTACCATCCTTACCCCTTAACCCCTAACCCCTAAACCATAACCCCTAGCCCCCTAACATCCTAACCCCTTAACCCCTAACCCGTAACTTCTAACCCCTCAACCCCTTAACCCCTAGCCCCCTACCATCCTTACCCCTTAACCCCTCAACTATAACCCCTAGCCCCCTAACATCCTAACCCCTTAACCCCTAACCCCCTAACATCCTAACCCCTTAACCTCTAATTCCTGAACCATAACCCCTAGCCCCCTAACATCCTCAACCCTTAACCCCTCAACCATAACCCTTAGCCCCCTAACACTCTAACCTGCAATATTGTGATTTGTTAGGGTTAGGGTTCATTTTTAAATGGTATGGTTTATAATGTTACTGTCTCTTTCCTTGTCTTCCAGCTGGGCTACACTCCTCTCATAGTTGCTTGTCACTATGGTAACATGAAGATGGTGAACTTTCTATTGCAGCATGGTGCCAACATCAGTGCGAAAACGAAGGTGTGTGCATTGCAAAAGTCTCTTGTTCAGCTGTGGAGTAGAGTGCTCATATTTGCCACCTGGTGGTGGTTGTGTAAACTACTACTCCCCTACTCTCAGAAGTATTATTTCCCGGCCAGCGGCTTTATTGCCACAGAGGCAAAACTTTCGAATGAAATATGAAACCACTGTATGGTATGTCTGCTATACTGGCCAATTTGTATATGGGTATGGTACAGTGATCATTGAAACACCTTAAACCAGTTTTTTCATGATTAAAAATGCTTTAAACTGTATAAACGTGTCTATAAGCACTTCATATTTGATGTGTGTACTTATATATGCAGATCATTATAAGTGAATTGCATTCAAAAGTTTAATTTTGAAATGAAAATGGAAATCTTTGGGTGGGGGGGTCTATTGTATATGGTGAGTGCTGTGTGTGTGTGGTATAGCGTGTGGTATATGAGGAGTAGTATATGGTGAGTGCTGTGTGTGTGTGGTATAGTGTGTGGTATATGTGGAGTAGTATATGGTGAGTGCTGTGTGTGTGTGGTATAGTGTGTGGTATATGTGGACTAGTATATGGTGAGTGCTGTGTGTGTGTGGTATAGTGGGTGTGGTATATGTGGAGTAGTATATGGTGAGTGCTGTGTGTGTGTGGTATAGTGTGTGTGGTATATGTGGAGTAGTATATGGTGAGTGCTGTGTGTGTGGTATTGAGTGTGTGGTATGCTAAATGGTATAACCACTGTTGTTTTCTCCTCAGAGTGGCTACACTCCCCTCCACCAGGCAGCACAGCAAGGGAACACTCACATTATCAACACCCTGCTGCATCACGGAGCGGATCCCAACACTGTCACTGTGGTGAGACTACACACACACACACACACACACATACACACCCCCAACACTGTCACTGTGGTGAGACTGCACACACTCACACCCCCAACACTGTCACTGTGGTGAGACTACACACACACACACACACACACACATACACACCCCCAACACTGTCACTGTGGTGAGACTGCACACACTCACACACCCACACACCCAACACTGTGGTGAGACTGTGCTGTTGCATGTTGCTAAAGAGTTGCCTTCAAGGGAAGTAGGCTACTGCTTTTGACATAAAACAAAAGTACCAGGAAACAGTTGGGGGAAGCAAGATGCAGGTGAATAATTTTTAATTCAGCAAAGACCGTGGCACATTGATGGCTACAGCCAATACATACAGGAACTTTCCATTGGTATTCATCCACTAGAGTGCCAAACTCATTCCTTTGCCAATGTCTCTCTACGGATTTGTTTCTAATTTGGCTATTGTTGTTATTTTGTTATTTGATTGCACTTGATATGACTACTGTTTGACTATGATTATGACTCTTGATTATGATTATTTCAGTGTCATGAAAATATTAGTATTCCGAACAATCTTCCCAATGTGTTAAGTTCTCTGAGGTTGTACTGTATACACACACACACACACACACACACACATACAAATACATTCACACACGTGTGTTTGAATGCTGCTCTGGGTTTTTCCTCAGAATGGAAACACAGCACTGGACATTGCCCGGCGTCTGGGGTACATTTCAGTGGTGGACACTCTAAAGGTTGTCACAGAGGAGGTCATCACCACCACAACGGTGAGTAACCTTGAACCCTCACCATAACCCAAAAGCACACTATCCAACAGTCAAACCCTCCCAGTTCTTCGACCCAGAAGATACACGACTCCATCAGCAACAGATTCACAGCTTTAGTGAATTATCCACCACCCCCACCCACAACAGCAATAATCACCAACACTACATGCCAGAACCAGGACCAGTACCAGAAAGCCAACACTGAGACAGGCATAACCCCCAGAAATAGTGCTCCTACCAAGCTCCAGCACAGGACCCTAGAAGGACCCATGGAATCCCAAAATATCACAGGGACTGGGAACCAGAACCACTGCCACATGTTATATGGTAACAAAAATGGCGGACCAAAAAAAGGCAACTCTGAATACACACTCGGAAACTGGTAAAAGTTGGTAACAGTCTTTAATGAAAGTGGGCCCAGAGGTACACAAAATCCAGGGGTATAAACTCAGGAGTCTTCAGGGGCGCAAGAGAGGGGGGAGTCTGGAGAACAGAAATCTGCTAGCAAGCTAGCGAGAAAAAACACTAGTTAAAGTCCAAACTCAAAATAAGGCTACGGCTGACTGGAAAAAAGGGAGCTGGGGGGGTAAAAAACAGAAGCAGCCGAGTAGAAGTTACTGCAAAATATTTCTTAGCTGGTTTGAAGAAGGAAACAAAAAATACCAGCTGAAGGGCTTGGCGTAGGGGCAGGGGAACTGTCCGCTCCTAAGGGTGAGGAGTTTTGAGGGGAGAAGTGAAGTCCAGCTGCTGTGGAAGCTTGAGGAGATGCGGAGCATGGTGTGGGTAGTGTGGCCTGGGTCCGTGGCAGCAGAGTGTCGATGAGATGAGCTGCAGGTGTGCTGGCGACAACCGAGAGGCTTGAGGAGAGTTCACCGCCTAGTGGTGACCTCACCGCTTGTACACAGACAATCTTCTGAGTAACCCTTTTATACTGGAGCTGATGAGGAAATCCAAGACTGGTGTGCATGGGGGCGGAGACTCCTGAAGCCAGCATGAGCCACACCTGCAGCCAGTAGTGTAGGCTCACTTACACACAGACAGAGGGAGACACACCCACACACAACCCAAGAGGGAGGGGAAACAAAAACACAGACACCTGGAAGGCAGGAACTGCTGACCTCCTGACACCACAAAGGTCCCAAATAAACAGACACAGACAGGACCATGGCCACTCTGGCCCCACCCCTAACCCCCACCCAGCTCCTGACCCTAATCCTAATCCCATCCCTGCCCATAACCCAGGCCTGTCAGTTTAACTTGTATCACATGTAAAATACTGGAATCTATCATTAGGGACAAATTGGAATTATTTATTGAAAATAACAACTAAGGGATAGCCAGCATGGTTTTCTAAAGGGTAGGTCATGCCTGAGAAACCTTTTGGCCTTCTTTGAGGAAGTGTTTTGATGACAGCAAGGCTTATGATATTGTATATCTGGAATTCCAAAACTCATTATCAAAATGAGGACGTAGGAATTGTAGCCATTTCGAAGTGGGTTCGGAATTTTCTATGGGAAAGGACACAGAGAGTAGTAGTAGGAGGGGCCTTATCCGAGCAGGGTATTGTGAGAAGGACATAGAGGCACTGGAAAAGGTTCAGAGAAGGGCTACCAGATTGATTCCATGTATAAAAGATAAGAGTTACGAGGATAGATTTAGGATGCTTAATCTCTTTAAGCTTAGTAAAAGGAGGCTTAGGGGGGGATTTGATTGAGGCTTTTTAATTCATTAAAGGGATTAACAAAGTGAATTATAAGGGATTCTTCTGGGTGAGTTCGGTTAGCAGAATGAGAGGGCACAAATGGAAACTGGCAAAGGAGAAATTCCACACAGAGATTTGAAATATTTTTTCACACAGCGAGTGGTCACTGTGTGGAATAGCTTGCCAGTACATGTAGTGGAGGCATAAACACTGGGGGTTTTCAAGACCAGGCTTGATACGGTGTTAGATTATTTTTAGCTTCTAGGCAAACTAGGCAGTAGGTACACTTAGGGATAGGAAAAGGTGAGCATTGCTGGGCTGAATGGCCTGTTCTTGCAATTACCTTATGTTATTACATTACATTATTGGCATTTGGCAGACACTCTTATCCAGAGCTACGTACAACAAAGTGCATACCCATAACCAGGGCTAAGTGCGCTGAAAGACCCTAGAGGGAAGTACAATTTCAATTGCTACCCATACAGCAAAGATAAGGACCAGGGCCTATTTTTATTTTATTTTTTTTAAACAACAAATAAACAAACAACAAAGCAAAGGTGACCAAACTTAAGTATCCAAATACTGCTTACCTAGCCAACTAAAAATACCGAAACACTACGTAAATCACAAAGACAACAATTAAGGATCACAGGGAGGTAGGGAGGGATGGGGAGAGGTGCTGCTTGCAGAGGTGCGTCTTCAGTTTGGGCTTGAAGGTGGGGAGAGATTGTACAGTTCTGACCTCAATGGGGAGTTCGTTCCACCACCGTGGAGCCAGAACAGACAGTAGTCGTGAGCTTGAGGTGGAGGTTCGGAGAGGGGGAGGTGCCAAGCGGCCTGTGGAGGTTGAACGAAGAGGTCTGGCAGGGGTGTAGGGTCTGATGATTTTTTGTAGATAAGCTGGGGAAGACCCCTTAACTGCTTGGAAGGCTAGCACCAATGTTTTGAATTTGATGCGAGCCATGACAGGCAGCCAGTGGAGGGAAGTAAGCAGGGGGGTGACGTGTGAGTATTTGGGAAGGTTGAAGACCAGACGAGCTGCTGCATTCTGGATAAGTTGGAGGGGTCTGATGGCGGACGCTGGGAGGCCAGCCAAGAGGGAATTGCAGTAGTCCAGGCGGGACAGAACCATCGCTTCGACCAGGAGCTGGGTCGAGTAGGGGGTGAGAAAGGGGCGGATTCTCCGTATGTTGTATAGGAAGAACCTGCATGACCTGGTCACCGCCACAATGTTCTCGGAGAGGGACAGTCTGCTGTCCATCACCACGCCGAGGTTCCTTGCACTGGGTGACGGCGTGAGTGTGGTATCCCCGAGGGAAATCCAGGTGGGGAGAGGTATTAGCAGGGATGAATATCATTTCAGTCTTGCCTGGGTTGAGCTTTAGATAGTGGTTATACATCCAGCTCTGGATGTCCCTCAGGCAAGCAGAGATACGGGCAGAAACCTGTATCAGATGGTGGGAACGAGATGAAGAGTTGGGAATCATCCGCATAGTAGTGGTAGGATAGCCCATGTGCAGTGATCACAGGGCCAAGGGAACGAGTATAAAGAGAAAAAAGAAGCAGGCCTAGGACTAAGCTCTGGGGAACTCCTGTGGCAAGGGGCCGAGGTGTCGATACAGTACCAGCCCAGGCAACCTGGAAGGAGCGACCAAAGAGGTAGGACTCAATCCAGTCCAGGGCTGTGCCACAGATGCCCGTTGCTGACAGGGCGGACAGGAGGACGGAGTGATCCACAGTGTCGAAGGCAGCAGAGAGATCTAGAAGAATGAGGACAGAGGAGAGAGAGGCTGCTTGTGCGGCATGGAGCGACTCACTGATGGAGAGGAGCGCAGTCTCTGTCGAGTGGCCCGATCTGAAGCCAGACTGATGGGGGTCTAGCAGGTTGTTGTTAGAAAAGAAAGAAGAAAATTGAGTAGAAGCAGCTCGTTCTATGGTTTTAGAGCATTGCTGGGCTGAATGGCCTGTTCTTGCCATTACCTTATGTTATGCTATGTTATGTATCTATTCTGATGATGGTCCTATTTTTGGGTGTGGGTCTTTAATCATAATTTCATAGTGGCAGGAAATATTTGAGAAAATTCAAACAATGCTGCTATATTAATTGAACAAACTGATTATAGTAGCTGGTCTTCTACTTGCCCATCAGAAATTAAATGCACTACTCGCTATAAATGTAAAGAAATCTATGGGGGAGATTTAAATAAAGTGCTGGAGTCATTGGTAATTCAGCAACTGCACACTTTTCCATCCATGAATAACATTCTAAACCCATTTCAATCTGGTTTCTGACCCAGTAATAGTACCACCTTGGCAGCCAGCCTCATTATGAATGATATTGTAAATGTAATTGATGAGGGTCAAAAATGTGCCGCCCTCTTCATTGATCTATCAAAGGGCTTTGATATGGTCGACCACACAATTTTACTAGGCAAATTAATCTCCATTGGTCTTGATGATAATGCTTGCAATTGGTTCCATGATTACTTGACTAATAGACTGTGGTGACAGATGATGTGAGTCCACCCTTCCTGGTGGTCAACAGGGGTACCACAGGGCTCTATTCTGCGCCCTTTATTGTTCACAATTCATATGAACAATATTACCATGGAAATACAACTGAATTACCACGGAAATAGAACTGACAATACAGTACTTCATTCCTCAGTGCCCACTAGTATGAAAGCTCTTTCATACTTACAGGTTGCTTTTGATACTATGCAAAGGGCACTCATACAGTTGGTTGGTTCTCTCTAGATCTATGGAGGAAGCGGCATTATATATATTTAATTTACATCTACAGTGGTTGTGTCCTGTTCCTGAGCTGAGATTGGGTAGATTCTGCAGGAAATATGTCCTTTGTGGGCTGTGATTGGCTCAGTGATGCAGTGTGTCCTCTTTAATGCAGACGGTGATGGAGAAACACAAGCTTAACGTGCCTGAGACCATGACTGAGGTTCTGGAGCTTTCTGATGAGGAAGGTGAGTCTGCCTGTCAAAATTGTCAAAAAGAGTTGAGGGGGTATGTGTGTGTGTGTTGGGGGGTATGTGTGTGTGTGTGTGTTGGGGGGGTATGTGTGTATGTGTGTGTGTGTGTTGGGGGGGTATGTGTGTGTGTGTGTGTGTTAGGGGGGTATGTGTGTGTGTGTGTGTTGGGTGTGTATATGTGTGTGTGTTGGGGGGTATGTGTGTATGTGTGTCTTAGGGGGGTATGTGTGTGTGTGTGTTGGGGGGGTATGTATGTGTGGGTGGGGCATGCATATGCGTGTGTGTCTGCGTGTGGAGGGGGGGCTATGTGTGTGTGTATGGGGAGGGTATGCGTGTGTGGTGTGTGTGGGGGGTATGAGTGTGTGGGGTGTGTGTCTGTGTGTGTATGTGTGTGAGTGTGTGAGTGCATGTGTATGTGTATGTGTGTGAGTGAGTGAGTGTGTGTGTATGTGTGTGTGTGTGTGTGTGTGTGTGTGTGTGTGTGTGTGTGTGTCGACCGTTCCCTGTTGCCCAGGTGAGTGCACAATGATATTTGTTGCCCAGGTGAATACACTATGTTATCTGTTGCCCAGGTGAGGACACTATGTTATCTGTTGCCCAGGTGAGTACACTATGTTATCTGTTCCCCAGGTGAGGACACTATGTTATCTGTTCCCCAGGTGAGGACATTATGTTATCTGTTCCCCAGGTGAGGACACTATGTTATCTGTTCCCCAGGTGAGGACACTATGACAGGGGAAGGGGGTGAGTACCTGCGGCCAGAGGATCTGAGGGAGCTGGGCGATGACTCCTTACCTGGACATTACCTGGGCATGAGCTACCTGCGCTTCAGCCTGGAAGCTGTGCGCTCTGACAGGTGGGTTCAGACCTGCCGTCCAACACCCACCTGTACCCCCCCCCCCCACCCCACCCTCTGCCACCTTCCCTGCGCCCCCCTCTGTTTGTTACAGGGCCGCAGGTGAGACACGTGCATGCACTATACATGCGTCTCACAACGTGTTCGTGAGACACATGCATAGTGTGGTTGATATCACAGTCCACTGAACGTGTTTGTGAGACACATGCATAGTGTGGTTGATATGACAGTCCACTGGACGTGTTTGTGAGACACATGCATAGTGTGGTCGATATCACAGTCCACTGAACGTGTTTGTGAGACACATGCATAGTGTGGTTGATATCACAGTCCTGGACATGTTTTTGAGACTCATGCATAGTGTGGTTGATATCACAGTCCACTGAATGTCTTTGTGAGACACATGCATAGTGTGGTTGATATCACAGTCCACTGGAAGTGTTTGTGAGACACATGCATAGTGTGGTTGATATCACAGTCCTGGACCTGTTTGTGAGACACATGCATAGTGTGGTTGATATCACAGTCCACTGGATGTGTTTGTGAGACACATGCATAGTGTGGTTGATATCACAGTCCACTGGATGTGTTTGTGAGACACATGCATAGTGTGGTTGATATGACAGTCCACTGGACGTGTTTGTGAGACACATGCATAGTGTGGTCGATATCACAGTCCACTGAACGTGTTTGTGAGACACATGCATAGTGTGGTTGATATCACAGTCCTGGACATGTTTTTGAGACTCATGCATAGTGTGGTTGATATCACAGTCCACTGAATGTCTTTGTGAGACACATGCATAGTGTGGTTGATATCACAGTCCACTGGAAGTGTTTGTGAGACACATGCATAGTGTGGTTGATATCACAGTCCTGGACCTGTTTGTGAGACACATGCATAGTGTGGTTGATATCACAGTCCACTGGATGTGTTTGTGAGACACATGCATAGTGTGGTTGATATCACAGTCCACTGGATGTGTTTGTGAGACACATTACATTACATTAATGGAATTTGGTAGACACTCTTATCCAGAGCGACATACAGTTGATTAGACTAAGCAGGAGACAATCCTCCCCTGGAGCAATGCAGGGTTAAGGGCCTTGGTCAAGGGCCTAACGGCTGTGCGGATCTTATTGTGGCTACACCAGGATTAGAACCACCGACCTTGCATGTCCCAGTCATTTACCTTAACCACTACACTACAGGCCGCCGCACATGCATAGTGTGGTTGATATCACAGTCCTGGACGTGTTTGTGAGACACATGCATAGTGTGGTTGATATCACAGTCCACTGGACGTGTTTGTGAGACACATGCATAGTGTGGTTGATATCACAGTCCACTGGACGTGTTTGTGAGACACATGGATAGTGTGGTTGATATCACAGTCCACTGGACGTGTTTGTGAGACACATGCATAGTGTGGTCGATATCACAGTCCACTGAACGTGTTGGTGAGACACATGCATAGTGTGGTTGATATCACAGTCCACTGGACGTGTTTGTGAGACACATGCATAGTGTGGTTGATATCACAGTCCACTGGACGTGTTTGTGAGACACATGCATAGTGTGGTTGATATCACAGTCCACTGAACGTGTTGGTGAGACACATGCATAGTGTGGTTGATATCACAGTCCTGGACATGTCTTTGAGACACATGCATAGTGTGGTTGATATCACAGTCCTGGAAGTGTTTGTGAGACACGTGCATAGTGTGGTTGATATCACAGTTCTGGACGTGTTTTTGAGACACATGCATAGTGTGGTTGATATCACAGTCCACTGAATGTGTTTGTGAGACACATACATAGTGTGGTTGATATCACAGTCCTGAATGTGTTTGTGAGACACATACATAGTGTGGTTGATATCACAGTCCTGGAAGTGTTTGTGAGACACATGCATAGTATGGTTGTGTGTGCCACTACTCCTCTCAGGAAGCCTCACGCCCCTTTAATACCTCCCCCTCTCACCACCTCCATGCCTGCCCCAACCCCCCCTTCTCCCAATCATTGTTTCCATGGCAACATCCCACCAGCCTACGGTCCTTCAGTTCTGACAGGTCCCACCCCACCCCAAAGCATCATGGGAATCTGCGGAAGGATAGCAACCTCATTGAGGCCACATCCAGCAGCCAGGTGAGTTTACCTGTGTCACATGGTCATGTGATTGATATTTAATCAATATTTGAATTGTGGGGTGTGTCCAAAATTGTGAAAATAATCAAAGGTTATATCAATAAATAAGATAAGCAGATCGAAATGCACAGGAGCCAGCAGTCCTGCTCCAACCATAGGACTTATATTCAGCAAAATGCTGGAATAAATGCAGCATTACTTCATAAATCATAGTTATTAACTCAATTTTAGCATACTCAAAGTGAGTGTCAATCTACAAGTTCTGCTTTAGCCGAGATGCCAAACGCGTCACTAAAACAAAAGGGTAAAAGGAATATAGTTTGTGTGGTACTGTTACTGCCAACATAGACCATGAGCTATTAGGAGGCTAAGGACTTAGAACTTGGATCAACATATCTCAGTGCTATATCTGATGGGTGGAGCATAACAGATTATTTTGGCTCACAAAATGTAATCACTAAGGATCCAGATACACACACACACACACACACACTCTCACACACACTCTCATACACACACACTCTCTCACACACACACACACACACACACACACACTCTCTCTCTCACACACACACACACACGCACACACACTCTCTCACACACACACACACTCACATACACACACACACACTCACACACACACACTCACACTCACTCTCTCACACACACACACACACACACACACACACTCACACACAGAGACTCTCTCTCACACACACACACTCACACACAGAGACACACTCTCACACACGCACACGCACTCACATACAGACACACACTCTCACACACAGACACACACACACACACTCACTCTCACACACACACTCTCACACACTCTCATACACACACACTCTTTCACACACACACACACACACACACACACTCTCTCTCACACACACACACACACTCTCTCACACACACTCACACACACACACTCATACACACACACTCTTTCACACACACACACACACACACACACTCTCTCTCACACACACACACACACTCTCTCACACACACTCACACACACACACTCTCATACACACACACTCTCTCACACACACACACTCTCTCACACACACACACTCTCTCATACACACACGCACTCTCTCTCTCACACACACACACTCTCACACGCACACACACTCTCTCACACACACACACACACTCTCATACACACACACACTCTCACACACACACACACACACACACACACTCTCTCTTACATACACACACTCTCTCTCACACACACACACACACACACACTCTCTCACACACACAGACACACACACACACTCACACACACTCTCTCACACACACACATTCACACACACACACACTCTCACCACACACTCACACACAGACACACACTCTCTCTCACACACACACACACACACACACAGACACACACTCTCTCTCTCACACACGCATGCACTCACACACAGACACAAACTCTCTCACACACACACACACACACACACACACTCTCACCACACAGACACACACTCTCTCACACACACACACACACACACACAGACACACGCTCTCACACACACGCATGCACTCACACACAGACACACACTCTCTCTCTCACACACGCATGCACTCACACACAGACACAAACTCTCTCACACACACACACACACACACACACTCTCACCACACAGACACACACTCTCTCACACACACACACACACACACACACACAGACACACGCTCTCACACACACGCATGCACTCACACACAGACACACACTCTCACACACACACACACTCTCTCACACACAGACACACACTCTCACACACACTCTCTCATACACTCTGTCTCACACACACATTCACACACACACACTCACACACACACACTCTCTCTCTCTCACACACACACACTCTCATACACACACACACACTCTCACACTCACTCTCTCTCACACACACACACACTCTCACACGCACTCACACACACTCTCTCACACACACACTCTCACACACACTCTCACACACTCTCTCTCATACACACGCACACACTCTCTCACACACATTCACACACACACACACACTCTCACCACACACTCACACACAGGCACACACTCTCTCACACACACACACACACACAGACACACGCTCTCACACACACACAGACACACACTCTCACACACACTCTCATACACTCTGTCTCACACACACACTCTCTCTCATACACACACACACACACTCTCACACTCACTCTCTCACACACACACATTCACACACACACACTCACACACACACTCTCTCTCACACACACACACACTCTCATACACACACACTCACAGTCACTCTCTCTCACACACACACACACACACACACACTCTCACACACACACACACTCACACACAGACACACACTCTCACACACACACACGCACTCACACACAGACACACACACACACACACACAGACTCTCTCTCACACCACACACACTAACTCACACACACTCTCACACACACACACACACACACACACTCTCATACACACTCACTGCATCTCATCTTCATCATGGGAATCCTAATAAACAATTATAGAACTAGTAATCTAGTGTATCTCTGAGGTTCATGTGACTATCCTAATGTGATTCTCAGGGTCATGTGACGGTTCCAATGGTTGTTCTCTCGGCTTGCAGATGGCACTGCTCTCTGTGCAGAAGGAGTCTTACCGTCTGAGCTGGGGCCCTGAGAACCTGGACAACATCGCCCTGTCCTCCAGCCCACTGCACTCTGGGTAAACATCACCCTGTCCTCCAACCCCACTGCACTCTGGGTAAACATCGCCCTGTCCTCCAGCCCCACTGCACTCTGGGTAAACATCACCCTGTCCTCCTGCCCCACTGCACTCTGGGTAAACATCGCCCTGTCCTCCAGCCCACTGCACTCTGGGTAAACATCGCCCTGTCCTCCAGCCCACTGCACTCTGGGTAAACATCGCCCTGTCCTCCAGCCCCACTGCACTCTGGGTAAACATCGCCCTGTCCTCCAGCCCACTGCACTCTGGGTAAACATCGCCCTGTCCTCCAGCCCACTGCACTCTGGGTAAACATCGCCCTGTCCTCCAACCTCACTGCACTCTGGGTAAACATCACCCTGTCCTCCAGCCCCACTGCACTCTGGGTAAACATCGCCCTGTCCTCCAGCCCACTGCACTCTGGGTAAACATCGCCCTGTCCTCCAGCCCACTGCACTCTGGGTAAACATCACCCTGTCCTCCTGCCCCACTGCACTCTGGGTAAACATCTCCTCTGGGTACATGCTGCACACTGCAGACACTGTGACTGGTCTATCCCTCAGATTTCTGTGATTGGATTATCCTTCTCCCCCTGAAGCTGTCCTGATTGGTATTTCTCTGTTATTATCAGACGCTCTTCCCCCTGCTTGGATCAGGACAATAGCAGGTGAGACTCGTCCTGTCTGTGCTGTGTGTGATATGCACTGTCTCTGACTCCTCCTGTCTGTGTTGTGTGTGATATGCACTGTCTCTGACTCGTCCTGTCTGTGTCCAATACCGTATTAAGACGAAACACACACATACTGTATATATAGAATATGTATTCATTGATAAAAATGTGTAATAGCAATCGGAGGACATTGCTGTGCTCATTGTTATGCTAGCTCCCCTCTGGCCGGGAACATCCACTGTTGTTCTTGGTCCAATGATCAGGTGAGCTGTAGAGACATTTTCCCTGCAGATATTGGTCCCTCAGTTCCTTTACACACTCTGAGTTCCTCTCAAAGGGGACGGTGTGCAGCTGCTACATCGTGACTTGATGTTTTCTCCGGAATTAAGAAACCTGGACCCTAAACCCCACATTGCTCCTGGCGGGATTGTATGCTGCTTAGTCTAATCCACTGTAAGGCGCTTTGGATAAAAGCATCAGCCAAATGCCATGTACTGTAATAATGAGATGACGCGCTGGCTTGTCCTGCAGCTTCCTGGTCAGCTTCATGGTGGACGCGAGGGGCGGAGCCATGCGCGGCTGTCGGCATCACGGCCTGCGCATCATCATCCCGCCGCGCCAGTGCTCCGCCCCCACGCGGGTCACCTGCCGACTGGTGAAGCGGCACCGCGTGGCCACCATGCCCCCCCTGCTGGACACAGACGGAACCACAGGCAGGGCCATCGAGCTGGGGCCTGCGGGAGCACAATTCCTTGGGTAAGGGACACCAGCTCACTACAGGGAGAGAGAGACCAGCTCACTACAGGGAGAGAGAGACCAGCTCACTACAGGGAGAGAGAGACACACCAGCTCACTACAGGGAGAGAGAGAGACACACCAGCTCACTACAGGGAGAGAGAGACACACCAGCTCACTACAGAGAGAGAGAGACACACCAGCTCATTACAGGGAGAGAGAGACCAGCTCACAACAGGGAGAGAGAGAGAGATACACCAGCTCACTACAGGGGGAGAGAGAGAGAGAGAGAGAGAGAGAGAGACCAGCTCACTACAGGGAGAAAGAGACACACCAGCTCACTACCGGGGGAGAGAGACACACCAGCTCACTACAGGGAGAGAGAGACACACCAGCTCATTACAGGGAGAGAGAGACCAGCACACAACACTGAGAGAGAGAGAGGGACACCAGCTCATTACAGAGAGAGAGGCCAGCTCACTACAGGGAGAGAGAGAGAAAAAGAGAGACCAGCACACAACAGGGGGGGAGAGAGAGAGACCAGCTCATTACAGAGAGAGAGGCCAGCTCACTACAGGGAGAGAGAGAAAAAGAAAAAGAGAGACCAGCACACAACAGGGGGGAGAGAGAGACACCAGCTCATTACAGAGAGAGACCAGCTCACTACAGGGAGAGAGAGAGAGAGAAAAAGAGAAAGAGAGAGACCAGCACACAACAGGAGGAGAGAGAGAGACACCAGCTCATTACAGAGAGAGAGGCCAGCTCACTACAGGGAGAGAGAGAGAAAAAGAAAAAGAGAGACCAGCACACAACAGGGGGGAGAGAGAGACACCAGCTCATTACAGAGAGAGACCAGCTCACTACAGGGAGAGAGAGAGAGAGAAAAAGAGAAAGAGAGAGACCAGCACACAACAGGAGGAGAGAGAGAGACACCAGCTCATTACAGAGAGAGAGATCAGCTCACTACAGGGAGAGAGAGAGAAAAAGAAAAAGAGAGACCAGCACACAACAGGGGGGAGAGAGAGACACCAGCTCATTACAGAGAGAGACCAGCTCACTACAGGGAGAGAGAGAGAGAGAAAAAGAGAAAGAGAGAGACCAGCACACAACAGGAGGAGAGAGAGAGACACCAGCTCATTACAGAGAGAGAGATCAGCTCACTACAGGGAGAGAGAGAGCACCGCTGTCGATCCTTAGGTCTGTACATGCTTAATGGAAGGATCAGAGGAGACTCTTTAGGGAGGTTCACTTGTTGTTCAGCTCTTGGAGCTAGTGTAGTCAATTATGCAATCACTGACATGGACCCCTCCTTCATTAGTGCATTCACTGTCAGACCAGTCACCACTTTCTGATCACTGTCAGATAAATGTATACTTAAAAAGGAATGGACAAAAGATAACAAAAGAAATTGAGCCCAGCAGTACATTTTGACTGAATAAAACATTAAAATGGGCTCATGACAGTGACATAAAACATTTTAAACGGCAATCAGTTCACCTGAGACTGCTCATCTTATTAATATCTTTCTCTGAAAAACATTTCAACCAAACCAATCTGGCATAAATATGGCTGTAACCCAAATTAACAAAATATATTATAAATCAGCCAATAAAGCAGGTCTCAAAAACAAAAGTCGCAAATCTGACCAGAGACCTCAAAAAGAAAAGTGGTTTGATGAGGATTGCAAAATAAATTAAGACACTTGTCCAACCAAAACACCATCAGCCAGAAAATATTGAAATTCGCTAAAACTATATTCAAACACTGAGAGAATATTTAAAAAATGTAAGAATGTATATATATAATTATTATCATGTTAATTATTATCCTGAGAGAGAGAGAGAGAGAGAGAGAGAGAGAGAGAGAGAGAGAGAGAGAGAGAGAGAGAGAGAGAGAGATGTCTCTGACAGTGAACATGGATAAGACCATGATATTCCAAAAGAAGGCTAGGCAAATAAATTCCACTTTAGTTTAGCCACTATTACACTTACCTGGGTCTGCACTGTGTTTTACACCATAAAGAGGAGGCTGCACAATTTAAACCCACCCATTACAATTTGGATTAAGATAAGTGTACTTTAGCCAAACACTCTTTATGGTATTGAAGTGTGGGGTCCCATTACCATCCAGGATTACATCAAATGGGAAAAACATGCAGGGCAGAATTAGGCTTTTATCCATTTTTTATCAATATATAAGAATGGGCATTCAAATTGTGGGCTCACTTAAAACAAAGCAATCCCAACTCACTCCACAATAAAGCCTTTCCTATACCAAGAGCAGAATATAGAAAGGAGTCCCCTCAGCCAACTAGTCCTAAAACTCTCTGAACAGCGCAACACCTCCATCAGTCAGCTTCAGGACAACACCTCCATCAGTCAGCTTCAGGACAACACCTCCATCAGTCAGCTTCAGGACAACACCACCATCAGTCCGCTTCAGGACAACACCTCCATTAGTCAGCTTCAGGACAACACCACCATCAATCAGCTTCAGGACAACACCACCATCAGCCAGCTTCAGGAGTGAACCAAATGATCAAATACCTCAAAAGCACGTATTTGGACCATTGAGATAAAACTACTAAAACACAAAACAAACTGGAATGCTATCGGGCCTGAAACAGAAAATATGAATTGGCAGAATATCTAGTCTGTCATATCTATCTTAATCTATTATTAAAAATGCGAAACAGAGGGAGGTCCCGACCAAGTACCGAGTCAGTGACCACAGCCTGGCCGACACAGGCAAACCTGGCTAGCCAGGGAGGACAGGCTGTGCGATCAGTGTACAGGTTGGGACAGAGATGAATTTTCTTTTATACAGTAATCCACATTACACTCAAGAAAGAGAAGAATTCTTTAAAAATATGAGCATAATTATCCCCAACTTCCAAAATATGAGAGACCATGAATAATTGTCAATAATATTAGGAGAAGGTCCAACAGCCCCACAAGTAGCCAGATACGTAGCCACATGCCACAAGATCAGGGACATAATGGGGACACTCTCTACATGTAATGTATGTATTTGAAGATATTTGAATGAATGTTCTTTTATTTACAAACGGCATAACTAACTACTAAGCAGTAGGTACTCTTTTGTGGTTGGGCTGAATGGCCTGTTTTTGCCATTATGTTATGGTATGGTATGTTAACCCACATCACAGAACCACCAGTACCTATCACTGTGGGACATTAATACTGTTGTCCCTTTGATACCTGCAGTTACTAGAATTTCCTGGACAGTTGGAGAACATTCACAACTGTTCTCTCACTGTCCTCAACAATACATCAAGCTCCAAACCCCTATACTGATGTGTGTTAGAGATCCTCACGGGGTGTCTGTTGGGGGTCTTTCTTTAGCATGTTTGTGTTGGGGGTCTCTCTTTAGCATGTGTGTGTTGGGGGTCTCTCTTTAGTATGTTTGTGTTGGGGGTCTCTTTAGCATGTCTGTTGGGGGTCTCTCTTTAGCACGTGTCTGTTGGGGGTCTCTCTTTAGCACATGTGTGTTGGGGGTCTGTGTCATTGCTGCTGTTTCTTCCCTAATGCTGCAATGGACAGTAAACTACACCTGCCCACTGCCCCCCCCCCACTAAATGAGGGGGAGAGTTTGGTGAGCCGCATCCTTCAGCTGGGGCCACCAGGGACTCGATTCCTGGGGTAGGAAAGCTGCAACAACCCCCTAACCCTAACCCTAACCCCTCTTCCCTTTCAGCCCTGCCCTCTTCCCTTCTTCCCCTCCTCTCTTCCCCTCCAGCCCTCCACCCCTCCAATCATATCCCATCCTCCACAGAAAATACCCACAGTCCCCCCCCACCAGGCCTGCAAGTGTGTGTGTGTGTGTCAGGCCCGTTTTGGTGACGGTGTGTGTGTGTATGTGTCAGGCCTGTGGTGGTGACGGTATGTGTGTGTGTGTGTGTGTGTCAGGCCCATGGTAGTGACGGTGTGTGTGTGTGTGTGTGTGTGTGTGTGTGTGTGTGTGTGTGTGTGTGTATGTGTGTGTGTGTGTGTCAGGCCCATGGTAGTGACGGTGTGTGTGTGTGTGTGTGTGTGTGTGTGTGCGTGTCACGCCCATGGTAGTAATGGTGTGTGTGTGTGTGTGTGTGTGTGTGTGTGTGTGTGTGTCAGGCCCGTTTTGGTGACGGTGTGTGTGTGTATGTGTCAGGCCTATGGTACTAACGGTGTGTGTGTGTGTGTGTGTGTGTGTGTGTGTGTGTGTGTCAGGCCCGTGGTAGTAATGGTGTGTGTGTGTGTGTGTATGTGTGTGTGTGTGTGTGTGTCAGGCCCGTTTTGGTGACGGTGTGTGTGTGTGTCAGGCCCATGGTAGTAACGGTGTGTGTGTGTGTGTGTGTGTGTGTGTGTGTGTGTGTGTGTGTGTGTATGTGTCAGGCCCGTGGTAGTAATGGTGTGTGTGTGTGTGTGTATGTGTCAGGCCCGTGGTAGTAACGGTGTGTATGTGTGTGTGTGTATGTGTCAGGCCCGTGGTGGTGGAGATCCCGCACTTTGCGGCGCTGCGGGGAGAGGAGCGGGAGCTGGTGATTCTGCGCAGCGAGGCGGGCGAGAGCTGGAGACAGCACGTCTGTGAACACACCGAGGAGGACCTCAACCAGATCCTCAACGGCATGGACGAGGGTCCGCTCACACAGCGTGAAACACACCACACACACACAAAACACACCATACACACAACACACAAAACACACCATACACACAACACACAAAACACACCATACACACAACAAACAAAACACACCATACACACAACACACAAAACACACCATACACACAACAAACAAAACACACCATACACACAACACACAAAACACACCACACACACAACACACACATGAAACACACCACACGCACAACACACAAAACACACCATACACACAACACACACATGAAACACACTACACGCACAACACACAAAACACACCATGCACACAACACGCAGCTCAATGTTTAAAAATGCATTCTGTCTAATCCTGCATCGGTTTCACCACATATAGGAAATATGTATGAATTATTTTTACAGTATGGAACACATTTGTTGGCTAAATTACTTTAAATGAGCCTCAGACCCCTGTCGCTGCCAGATATGTAGTATGTACCAAAATAATAGTTTCTCCTGAATATTTTTTCTCTTGAGTTCAACAAAAATAATTGTCAGGAGAAACAATTATTGTAGTATCTACTGCATATCTGGTTTGAGGCTCATTTGATACCTTGAACCCTTGATATTACATTACATTACATGGCATTTAGCAGACGCTCTTATCCAGAGCGATGTACAACGAAGTGCAAATCAAATACAAGTACAAGTGCAAAGAGGACCTGAGAGGACAGTGCAGTTCCGAGTCCTAGTGTAAACATACAGATAATCAGAAGTGTACAATCAACTTCCAAACTAGCATGCAACAGTTGGCAGCTAGAATACCCTGAGTACAACAATACAACAGCCAATAAAAAAACAACAATATCTATACAAGTAACAATATCTATACAATCATACATAAGTGCCATTACAGTATAAGGCTAATCATGGTGGTGAGTTAGGGAGGGAAAGGTGTAGGCTGAAGAGATGAGTCTTCAGTCTGCGCTTGAAGGAGGTCAGAGACTCTGCTGTTCTGACATCCACCGGGAGGTCATTCCACCACTGTGGGACCAGGACAGACAGCAGTCGTGAGCGTGAAGTGCTGGTGTAGCGAGGGGGAGGCGCCAGACGGCACGAAGTGGCAGAACGGAGGGGTCTTGATAAGGGATTAGGTCTTGTATAGGTCTTGATAAGGGATTGAATATATACAGGGGCTGATCCCTTAACTGCCTGGTATGCAATTTCATGCGAGCCATAACAGGCAACCAGTGGAGGTTGCTGAGCAGGGGGGTGACATGTGAATGTCTGGGAACATTGAATACCAGACAGTGATAATGTAAAGCCTTTTAGCCAACGCATGTGTTCCATACTCAAATCTGGTCCCACCCCCCAGATCCATTGCCTGTAGGACGACCTGAAAATAGGCAGTTATCCAGGCAATTATGATGTTGGTAGGTCACAGACATCAGGAAGTCACTAAACATGACTACTTTCATGTACATAACATTACAGTGTCCCAAACATTATGGTGCCCTGAAATGGGGGGACTATGTATACAGACTGCTCTAATTTCTACTTGGTGAAAAAATGACTATTTAACCTTGTAATGTTCTTATTGCAAATCAGAAATTGTGGAGTACAGAGGCAAATAAATAAATTATGGGTCTTTATGGGGCTTTATAAACAGGCTTGGATCATAACAGGTAGACAATGGCTTGACAAAAACACTCAAAATTGCACTGACGAACAGGAGCAAACAATTTTGCAAAGACATGACATGGAACTGAGCTTTATATGCTGGTGTAGAGGCATGCAGACAGTGACGGAAAGGGAGAGAGAGAAAGACATAAAAAAGTAATGAACGGAACAACATAAGATGAAACAACATAAATCGTGACATACGTTTGCGAGCTGTAACATGCATAAACTACATAACGTGACATGACAAGACTAACAATTAAATTGTAACAACTAAACATGAAACGTAACAGGAAATAAAACATAAAAACGTGGCGAGACTAGACTAACATAATACGTGACATGACAATAAAATAACTAAGACAATAACTAAACATGAAACATGACGTGACAAGCATGAAACGTGACACAAACATTATGGATGGCACTGCAGTACAGGATACTCAGCACTGGGTTTCCTGAGGCTAACCCATGTTAATATTGCACTGCAACGTGTTTACTGTGTTTCCATATGGCTTGTTAATGTGCAGAGCTGGAAGTGTTTACTCTGTTTCCATATGGCTCGTTCATGTGCAGAGCTGGAAGTGTTTACTGTGTTTCCATATGGCTCGTTCATGTGCAGAGATGGAAGTGTTTACTGTGTTTCCATATGGCTCGTCATATGGCTTGTTCATGTGCAGAGCTGGAAGTGTTTACTGTGTTTCCATATGGCTCGTTCATGTGCAGAGCTGGAAGTGTTTACTGTGTTTCCATATGGCTCGTTCATGTGCAGAGATGGACGTGTTTACTGTGTTTCCATATGGCTCGTTCATGTGCAGAGCTCTCCGTGTTTACTGTGTTTCCATATGGCTCGTTCATGTGCAGAGCTGGACACCCCAGAGGAGCTGGAGAAGAAGCGGATATGCCGCATCATCACACGGGATTTCCCACAGTACTTTGCGGTGGTGTCACGTGTGCGGCAGGACAGCCGGCTGATTGGTCCGGAGGGTGGGGATCTGAGCAGCAGCGTGGTGCCCCAGGTCCGGGCGCAATTCCCTGAGGGAGCACTGACCAAACGCATCCGCGTGGGTCTACAGGTACCACTAACTGACCAAATGCATCCACGGGGTCTACTAGTACTGCTACCTGACTAAACACATCCACGTGGGTCTACAGGTACTGCTACCCGACTAAACACATCCACGTGGGTCTACAGGTACCGCTACCTGACCAAAAGAGCCCGCATGGGTCTACAGGTACCGCTACCTGACGAAATGCATCCACGGGGGCTACAGGTTCCATTAACTGACCAAACGCATCCACAGGGTCTACAGCAGTGGTCTCCAACCCTGGTCCTGGAGAGCTACTGGGTTTGCTGGTTTTCGTTCTTACCCTGCAATTAACTATAATCAACTGCTCTAATTTAATTAATTAACTCACCTCACCTGGTTACCTGGGTCTCAACAGGTGCTGATTTTAAGGTGAAAACAAAAACCAGCAGACCCAGTAGCTCTCCAGGACCAGGGTTGGAGACCCCTGGTCTACAGGTACCGCTAACTGACCAAAAGAGCCTGCATGGGTCTACAGGTACCGTTGACTGACTAAATGCATCCACGGGGTCTACAGGTACCGCTAACTGACTAAACCTGCAAGCATGCAGGTTCATTATAGAATAAAGTCTGTATGTGTGTGTGGCCAATAACTCCGTAACTGTGTCTCCATCATCTCTCCTCAGGCTCAGCCCATTGAAGTGGAGCTGGTGAAGAGGATTCTGGGTAACAAGGCCACATTCGGTCCCATCATCACCCTGGAGCCCAGGAGGAGGAAGTTCCACAAGCCTATCACCATGACGCTGCCAGTTCCCAAGACCTCAGCTACTGAAGCCATGCCCAGAGGGTATGGGGGCGACATGCCCACCCTGCGTCTGCTGTGCAGTATCACCGGTGGGTGACTCCCCCTACCTGCCACACTAGTTACTGCCACATTCCAGCATACCTCTGCATATTTTCCATTAGTCTTTCAGCTGTAAAAGCACCACCACAACACACACCTTGTTTCTTTTCAGGTGGCACTACTCCTGCCCAATGGGAGGACATAACAGGCACTACACCTCTCACCTTCACCGATGACTGTGTGTCCTTCACCACAAATGTATCTGCAAGGTAACCTAACCACCAGATTGACTGATTGATTGGATGGATTCTTGATATATATTTTTCGATTGATGCTGATAGATCAATAGTTAGGTGTGGTTAACTGACTGGAGGAGTCTTCTGGATGTTTGGTTGGCTGTTGAGGTGGTATTATGGTTGGGTGATGAGGTGGTTGATGGCTTGGTGTCCCTGCAGGTTTTGGCTGGTGGACTGCTTGCAGGTGCAGGAGTCGGTGGCAATCTCCTCTCAGGTGTACCGGGAGGTTATCTGTGTCCCATACATGGCCAAATTTGTCATATTTGCAAAAACCCTGGACTCCATTGAAGCCCGGCTCCGGTGTTTCTGCATGACCGACGACAAGATGGACAAAACCCTGGAACAGCAGGAGAACTTCACTGAAGTGGCTCGCAGTCGTGATGTGGAGGTGAGTGGCACAGTGATGTCGAAGGTGAGCCCACATACGAGCTTACCAGTCCCGGAGTGGTAACAATTTTTAAGAGTGTGAAATTTTCTTAAAGATAAGTTCATATAGAACACACTCTCCTTTCCTTTCTCCCTCCATTGGCCTCATTTCCCTCCATCACCTTCTATCCTGCTCTCCAGGTACTGGAGGGGAAGCCCATATATGCAGACTGCTTTGGGAACCTGGTCCCTCTGACCAAGAGTGGTCAGCAGCACCTCTTCAGCTTCTTCGCCTTTAAGGAGAACCGGCTGGCCCTGTTCGTTAAAGTCAGTACATTCACTCATGTACTCATGGCATGTTCATTCAAGTCACTTCTTCAACTTAGTCACTGATAAGGCTGTTCATGAAGTACAGGCTGAATGTTTTTACTGTGAGTCTGAGCCACGTATGCACTCTTCTGCCTGCAGGTTCGAGACACTGCACAGGAGTCCTGTGGCCGTTTGTCCTTCACAAAGGAGCCCAGAGCTTACAGAAGCGCCACCCACAAGGCGATCTGCAACCTGAACATCACACTGCCTACATACTCTAAGGTAAGCTCACCTGAACATCATGCTGCCTGCAGACTCCAAGGTAAGCTCACCTGAACATCACGCTGCCTGCAGACTCTAAGCTAAGCTCACCTGAACATCAGCAGTTTAGTCATTTCCATAATTGAGATATAGGCTGGTATCAACATTTGATATGAACTTTAATGAACAACTAAAAGCAAGAATAAATGATCCTAGTAGATTTCAGCAATCACTAAAATTACCTTTGGGGTTGTGAAGAAAAAGCATCCTCCTATCCAGGCCTTCACAGAGCGCTTCCACTTTTCTTGGTCAGCTGCTATAGTCCGCACTTCAGTCCATGATTTCCACCCCGCCTCTTTTCTTTCTTTCTCAACTGTACACCTCCAGGTAGTCTTTGGTCTTCCTTTTCTTCTTTTTCCTTCTGGCACCCAAGTCATTGCTATGTTGCAGTCATTGTTGCATCCTGCCTTAGTATGCGTATGATCATCTTCCATCTATGCCACTTCACTTCCAAACTCAACGGTTTCATGTCAGCTCTTTCTTGTAGGTCTTCAGTACTTACGTGATCTTGCCATTGAATTCTGAGGATTCTTCGTAGGCACCCGTTATGGAACACTTCAACTGCCTTGTTATCTCCCTTGTTCATTTTCCATGTTTCACATCCATACAGCAAGACTGGCACCACCAGCATTTTATACAATCTCAGCTTTGTTCTTCTTGAAATGCTATTGGAGCTCCAGCTCTTTTTAGTCTGATGAATGCACCTCTTGCTTTTGAGAGTCTGTTCTTCAGGTCCTTCATACCACCTCCCTCTTTACAAACTGTGGCTCCCAAGTAAGTGAACTCGTCTACGTCTTCAATGTCTTGTCCATTGATCTTAATCCTTTCCTGATTTCTTGTATTAATCCTCATCGTTTTTGTCTTTCCTGTGTTAATCTTGAGTCCCACCCATCTGGATTCTTTATCCATTCGTATCGTTTTATCCTGAATTTGAATTTGTTTGGTAGAGGAGAGTGGCGTTACATCATCTGCCAAGTCCAGGTCAAACCACTCACATGTTTCTCATTGGTCTTCTACTGCACACTGGAAGTCTTCATAGAACACGCTTACCATTCTTACAATCTTCTCTGGGATTCTGTACTTCTTCATGATCAGCCACTGGCTTGAGTCGAAAACCTTTTAGAAATCTACAAAGTTCAAGGTATAACTTGCTCTGTTGTTGCCCTGCCCTTCCTGTAACCTGCTTGTTCCTTCCTCAACCTGAAGTTGACTCCGCTGCTTATCCGATTAATAATAATCCTGCCAAGTATCTTTCCCACTACAGAGAGTAGGGTTATGCATCTCAAGTTCTTACATTCTTTGAGATTTCCTTTCTTTGCAGTTTGATGATAAGCCCCCTCTTCTTTGGGATCTCATGTTTCCATATTTTCTCCAACAGTTGATGTACCTTCATTGCTGAAAACTCTATGTCTGCTTTTTGTAACTCAGCTGTGATGGAATCAATTCAATTCCCATTCTGTAGTCTTTTTATCACTTCTTTGAGTGCACCTAGTGTTGGTTCATTGACTGCAATCTCTTCAATCATGTGATTGAATTTGCATTCCCCATTGTCAGTTATTGGGTTTTCTGGTTCTTCTCTACATTACATTACATTACATTAATGGCATTTGGCAGACGCTCTTATCCAGAGCGACGTACAACAAAGTGCATACCCATAATCAGGGATAAGTGCGCTGACTAGGGGCGGCTTGTAGCGTAGTGGTTAAGGTAAATGACTGGGACATGCAAGGTCAGTGGTTCTAATCCTGGTGTAGCCACAATAAGATCCGCACAGCCGTTGGGCCCTTGAGCAAGGCCCTTAACCCTGCATTGTCCATGGCTTCTTCTTCTTCCGTTGTCTACCCAGGACAGCCTCTGCTACTTTTATGTACGCCTTCTCCATTACCTGGAAGTCTCGCTCTACTTCTTCATCTTCTTCTACTCTTGGCCCTTCTTCTTCCAGCACCTGGTACCTGTTTCTCAGGCTGATGGTAAAAGTCTTTAAGATGTCTTCATTGTTGAGCTTTGCTGTATCATACTTGACTCTAGTGCTTTTATTTTCCTTTGGCTGCTTCTTCAGTCTTTGCTTGACCGTTGTGCATACAAGATAGTGGTCATTTCCAATGTCTGCAGACCTGCATACTCTTGTATCTTTCACTGAATTCCTGAATTGTTTATTAATTAGCACATGGTCTATCTGATTCCTAGTCTTCCCATCAAGAGATACCCACATTGCCTTGTGTATATCCTGATGTGGGAATAGTGTTCCTGTTAGGACTAGCTCGTTCAAGTCGCACATTTCGCACAGCCTTTCTCCGTTGTCATTACGCTTTCCAAGCCCGTGCCTACCCATCACCCTGTCATAATCTTCATTTTCATCTCCTACTTTAGCATTCATGTCTCCAGAGACAATCAGCATGCTGTGTGTGTTCCTACTGTCTAGTATATCTTGCAGTCTCATGTAGAACTCGTTCTTTACTTGCTCCTCTGCATTATCTGTGGGTGCGTAGATGTGCAAAATCATCAACTTGATGTGTTGGAAATGGCACCTGGTTTGAATGATCCTTTCGCTGACTGGAGTCCAATCCATCAGGGCTCTCGCCGCCATTTTTGACATCAGTATACCCACACCTTCTCTGTGGTAGTCGTCATCTCTTCTCGAGTAAATGACGGTTTCTCCTTCTGCAAGTTCCTCTTTTCCTTGCCCTGTCCAGTGTGTTTCACTGATACCCATGATGTCGATGCCTCTGCTGGTCATTTCTCTCGCTGCCAGCGTAATGTTGCCACTTCGGTACAGTGTTCGTACATTCCAGTTTCCGATCTGCATGGTGTTTTTCGGGGGCACTAGTGACCTAGTCGGCCCAAAGGCATCCTGTCGGCTTTGGCCCTTGCGCGTCATGGTGTCTCTCCTGTTGTGAGGACCGGCTACAGCGTCCCGTAGATTTGGTGAATTTGCTCTGCTTCTGGTTTCTGTAATAATGTGTTTTTCCGGGAGTGGGTTATCAGCCCTCAGCCCAACCCCCAGCCTGGACGGCCATTGGGATCACACTTTGTCTGGTCCCTACCCTTCGACCTGTTTGGCATGGGTGTCCCTGACAGGAGTACAAGACTCCTGCCGACATAGTTCTAGGGGTCATGGAGACGCACAAACCGCCCCACCATGATAAGGTGGTGATCCCGTCACCGCAAAGAAAAAGCATAATGTAACAATTGTGTTTGTTTTGTGTTTGTGTTTGTGTTTGTTTTTGTTTTGTCCAAGTTAAGGATGGACAAATGTAGATTAAATCCAGTCCATTCTTTCACAGGAAATAACTTCAGTTTTGCTCTTTTTTCTTTGGCCTGCTCTCTGTTACCATGGTAATTCCCCACGGCTGGCCCTCTATTCCTGCTACTGCACCTGAGAAGGATTGTGATTCAGATCAGGAAGCAGATCAACAGGTATTCTGAGTCTGGCTTTTCTGTTCGATCTCTGCATCTATGTTCTTAATAGGAAACATAATACTGCTAAGATATAATGTTTGGGACATATTTTTTTTCTCGAATTGGTTCTTCTCTTCATATTTTTAGATTTGTAATTAAACTATTAATATGTGGTTAATGTACAGATACATACAAATGATTTAAGAAATCAGGCATTATGCAAAATTAAAATAACATGAAATGATCCAACAGTGGCTCTGGCCAGAATCATGTTTACATGGGTACAGCTTTACTCATGTCTTGTTATCAGTATATCTTGAAGATTTGATGGAATGTTTAACATGTAGCATTATTTTATTTATTTTCTTGCAGATTGACAGGATACATGAAAAATGTAAGATGTGATTTTATTACAGAGTGGAATTTTCTATGGTCCATATGTACCATATTTCCACTGGGATTTCAAATGTATTTTCATTTAACACATTTGTTTACATTTCCACGATTAGCCTTGCATGTGTGTTAGTTAGCAAATATGGACAACATAATGACAAGCATGATCCATTAAAATCTATCCCAGACTGTTCTACTGTGCCTGAAAACCTTGTATAGCTGTGTGTTCATCAAAATTAATTACCGCCCCCCCCCTCCACTTTGAGACTCTGTGGCTCTAATTTAGTGGTTGTAGATGTGGCAGACACTCATAGAACCCTTCAGCCCTAGTCTCAGACACACAAACTCCTCCAGCCCTCGTCTCAGACACACAGACTCCTCCAGCCCTAGTCTCAGACACACAGACTCCTCCATTACATTACATTATTGGCATTTGGCAGACGCTCTTATCCAGAGCAACGTACAGTTGATTAGACTAAGCAGGAGACAATCCTTCCCTGGAGCAATGCAGGGTTAAGGGCCTTGCTCAAGGGCCCAACGGCTGTGCAGATCTTATTGTGGCTACACCAGGATTAGAACCACCGACCTTGCATGTCCCAGTCATTCACCCTCGTGCAGCCCTCGTCTCAGACACACAGACCCCTCCAGCCCTCGTCTCAGACACACAGACTCCTCCAGCCCTCGTCTCAGACACACAGACCCCTCCAGCCCTCGTCTCAGACACACAGGCCCCTCCAGCCCTCGTCTCAGACACACAGGCCCCTCCAGCCCTCGTCTCAGACACACAGACTCCTCCAGCCCTCGTCTCAGACACACAGACTCCTCCAGCCCTCGTCTCAGACACACAGACCCCTCCAGCCCTCGTCTCAGACACACAGGCCCCTCCAGCCCTCGTCTCAGACACACAGGCCCCTCCAGCCCTCGTCTCAGACACACAGACTCCTCCAGCCCTCGTCTCAGACACACAGGCCCCTCCAGCCCTCGTCTCAGACACACAGACTCCTCCAGCCCTCGTCTCAGACACACAGACTCCTCCAGCCCTCGTCTCAGACACACAGACCCCTCCAGCCCTCGTCTCAGACACACAGACCCCTCCAGCCCTCGTCTCAGACACACAGGCCCCTCCAGCCCTCGTCTCAGACACACAGGCCCCTCCAGCCCTCGTCTCAAGACACACAGACCCCTCCAGCCCTCGCCTCAGACATACCACAATACATAAGTTACATCACTGCACTCTGCAGCATAAATTTAAATATTTACTCAATCCGAATAAAACTCATTCTGGATTAGTTTTTGGATTAGAAATTGTTTACGTTGTAATGCATTTTTATTTCTAAAACTTTTAATCTGTATAAAAATGTACAGATTCCATTTTGAATGCATTTGAATGTCTTTGCATGAATGCCCACTCTGATCCATTCCTTGTGTGAAGCTACATGCCAGGACACATACTTTGTTTTTGCATGGAAATAACTTGTTTTACACTGAACATTGTTCTCTGGAATGCATTCATTCACTCATTTGATTGACAGCTGTTATTTTCTTTGCAATTATTGTCTTTATGTTGCTTGGGGATCTGCTGGCTACAGCCTACTGCGCTTTCTTTTCCCTTCATGTTGTCAGGAGCTTGAAAAGATATTTTGCCGTTAACGTTTTTGTAATTTGTTTTGAAATTATAATACCAAACTGACAGTTTACTGGCACTGATTTATTCAGCCTAGAGAAACTTGTTTTATTTTACAATCTTGAGATACCGTGTCTGTTTTTATGTATGACCATGTTGCTATTTGTGTTACTTTGTGGTGTGTTTTTCATTCTTTTGCTTCTTGCTTTGGTATTTGTCCTGTGTGCAGAAGACAACCAAACTGAGTGCAAAAGCAAGTTATTTCCTGCTGAAGTCATTCCCACCTGTCATTGTATTTATTTTGTTTTTGCTGACGTTTTGCCATCCAAAGCAAAGACCCCTAGTGTCCTCCCAGCCCACCCACCTTTTTGTAATCCACATTTTTTCCTCATTACCTTTTAAATTAAATAATTATGCTGTTCTTATCCTGATCACATTCTCCCAATCTCTTTTTCCATTATCATCTTGATTTACCCTTTTTGTGAATGAATGTTTCCCAACTGGAAGATGAGAGTATGCAGCCCCTTCCCCAGCTAACTGCCCTAGCTGGACCGGACCTGCTGTCTGACGTGTCAGAGCTGAAACAGGACCTGATCAAAATGACAGTCATCCTGGCCTCAGAGCCCAGTGAGGTGCCATGTTGCACTGTTGGAGAGGCCAGGCACCAGAGCCAGGCCCTGGATGAGCCAGGGGAACCTCTGCAGATCATGGGAAAAGTCAAAGAAGATCTGGAAAAAGTTGATGAGATCCTGAGGGGAGGTTCATGTATGAGCGTGGGGTCAGGCGATGTGTCAGGGCATGAGGAGGAAGGATGGGTCTTCCTCAGTGATGCAGAAATTGGAGAAGCCAAAAGAACAGCACTGTTTGAGGTCCAGGAACCTCTACTGCAAGAAGTGACAATAAACAGGGGGACCCCCAAACCAAAAATGAACAAGGACATGACAGGTATGGCCACGCACCTTAGCGAAGACCTCCATCAGTACCTCAGACAGCTTCCTGAGGCACACAGCCAGATCCCAGAGGATGTGGTTCAGGAGAGGTTTGAAGAGGTCATTCTCAGCAGGGGGAAACAAGAAAGCAAGGACAGCAGTGGTGGAATCAAAAAGCCAGCCCGGAGGAAGCTGAAAGAGAGGAGAGGCATAGATGAGTCTCACACACCTGGCTCTGATCCAGATTTCCACAGGTTCAGCTCAGAGGAGTCTCTTCAGGGAGAAACCAATCAAAGTTCACCTGCAGTAAAGAGCCCTTTTACCCCCTCTCCAGGGGTGGAAGAGACCCCCATTGGTTCCATAAAGGACAAAGTGAAAGCACTTCAACAGAAAGTTGAGGAGGAGGAGGAGAAAGGATGGAAGCAGAAGCCTGCCCAGGTGAGTGTGAAAAGCTGCTCCTCTTACATCACAGAGCAGAAAGTTGTTCCTAAATCCCCCAGATCCCCCAAATCTCAGACTGAGAGGCTGGAAGAGACTATGTCTGTGCGAGAGCTAATGACAGCTTTCCAAACTGGACAGGACCCTTCAAAATGCAAGTCTGGGCTTTTTGAACACAAAGCCATTACCACCACCACAGAAACAGAGCTTTTGAGCAAGGCACATACGACTGAGCCAATTGATACCATTCAATGCATGACTGCCCTTAATTCGCAGACTGAGGATTCTTTGCTGGATGCTGGACATTTAGAGGATTCACAGATCAGTCCAGATCGGAGGTGCTCAGAGGACTTCAGTGCCCTCATCAGAGCTGAACTGGAGGTCAACACTGAGTACCAGCTATTCAGAAAAGAGGGAGATGGTGAGGGTGAAAACTCTGTCGCAACAACTGTTAATGAAGCTCCTGACACTCAGGGTGACATTTCCTCAGCTAGAGCAGCCAGACACGAGGTCACCTCAGACCCACTGAGCTTTGGCTTGGGTCCCCAAACCCCTCAGACCACCTTTTTGAAAAATTCAGAAGCTACTCACAATGGCAGCAAGCTTTTGGTACCAGATGTAGCAGATTCCACTGCTACATTGTCAGAACAAGGCACCTGTCATGATCCCACAACCTTAGATCTGCCTTTAGGACAGCCGGACACACAGACCCTAAGCCCTTCTGCTGAAATCCCTATGCTAATTAGTCACAGGGACTCTCTGGAGGGCAGTCCCATAGTAGAAGACTCCTCTCACAGATCCCCAGACTCTATTGAGCCAAGCCCAATTAAGGAATCCCCATGCCGTGACTCATTGGAGAACAGCCCTGTTGACCAGAAAACAAAACCAAACTTTCCAGCAATGGCTGAAAATACCATGCCTGCTGGTCGGTTATTACCTACAAAAACAGACAGTACTATGGACCCTGTGGGCACTAGACTGCTGAGAGACCCTGAAGGCAGCGCTCTTGATGACGATAGTTATGAACAGACCTCCCAAATTGAGAGTTCAGGCAAGACTCCTCTTTCACCTGATACCCCAAGTTCTGAGGAAGTGAGTTATGAAGTCACTCCAAAAACACCAGACCTACAAGCCCAGCCAGGGTTCAGGAAATCGGCTGTAATTCCTGAGGATGCTGAGGAGGAAGAAGATGATGTAGAAAGCAATGACCCTCAAAGGCAATTTACACCAGAGGAGGAGATGTTCAAAATGGCTGCAAAAATTAAAACCTTTGATGAAATGGAACAAGATGCCAAAAGCAAATGGGAAAACAGAAATGATGTAAAAACATCCGAAACTGATTCTTTTGTTGCTCTTGAGGCTGGAGAGGATACAAGCGCAAAAAGCAGGAGCTCCTCAGAAAATGACACAGAGCTTAAAGAAGAGGCTAACATTACTGAAAACAGGGGAGAGCAAGAAGAGTCCCTAAAGGAGATCAGAAAAAGTGAATTAGCTAATAAGGAAGAAAAGGACTGGGATTCATGTACTGCCACAGATAGCCAAGCAGAGAGTGTGGTGCATAAAGTCACTGAAAATCACAGAATACATTCTAAGACAATGGGCCAGGATAAAGATTCCTTTGAAGACCCAAGTGTTTCTTTCACTGCTTTGGAACAAACACAGCACAGATCAGACATGCCCCTTTCTGTCAGTCTGGAAGACCACAAAGATGATGAGAGACCTTTTAAAATACCATCTATAACAAATGCTGCAAATTCAGATTCATTGCCATGTCTGGTTCCCTGGAGCAATGTGCAGGATGATGATGATGCCTTTGAAGTTGATAGACAGTCTCAGGGAATGAGTCCTAATAGAACCCTGATGGAAGAAGCAACAACAGGAGATCAAAACCCCTTCTTATTCCAGGAGGGGAAACTTTTTGAGATGACCAGAAGTGGCGCGATAGACATGACGAAGAGAAGCTTTGAAGATGATGGTCAAGGCATTGCCTTTTTTCAGATTGCCAAATGCCACACAGAGGGAGAGGATCCGGTGGGCTGTGAGGCTCCTGAAGCAGATGCCGTTATATCCCCTCAACAGACATGGATCACATCAGATCTGCTGATGAGTGCAGCAAATTCAGAAATTTTGATTACAACAGAGCATGTTGGTGCTTCTGACTGCAGCTCCACAGAGACAAATGTGGGTTCTCCAGATTCCACTGTAACAGTTGTGAACACAGCTTTTTCAGTGGTCACTAGATCCATTTATCCAGAACAGTCCTCAGACTCCTCACCAGAGGATCAAATCTCTGTTCTTGAACTACCATCACCTTTTGGGAAATCTCCACTCACACCTGCTGAGAAATCTGCCTCTATACTTGAAGAAGAATTGACTCTCACACATGCAAGGGAATCTGCCCCTATATGTGCTGAAGTGTTACCTCCTATAGCTGCTCGGGAATCAGCTCCAATACCTGAGGAAGACTTGCCTCCCACACCTTCTGAATCTGCCGCAGACTTTTGTGGTGGGGAATCAAAAATCCCATCAGAGTTGGCTTCCTCAATTGTGTCTCAAGCTGACATGATTTCATCACCTGCATCTGTCACCCCCCAAACTGGAAAGGATATCAAAACCACCTCTAAAATACCTTCCAGAACTTCAGTCAAATCCCAGGCTGGTCACGGCTCAGTGAGGCGTGTAACATCTCTCAAGGTCCAGACTGGCTCATTATCTGCTAAACCGGGAAAGAGGAGCAAATCTGAGGCTGACACTTCTTCGCTCAAACCTGATGCATCTTCAGTTAAACACCAAACAATTACTGGCTCACCAGTGAAATATGGAGAATTCCCAAAGGCCCAAAAGGGAAAGTTACCCACAAAGCAAGAAAAGAGGACTAAATCTGAGACTGATACTGCCTTGCTGAAATCCCAGCCTGGTTCTGATCAAGGGGTTAAGCGGGCAGAATCTCTCAAAGTCCAAAAAGGAAAGTTACCCAATAAACAGGAAAAGAGAAGCAAATCAGAGACTGATTCATCTGTGTTAAGGTTCCAGCCTGGTTCTGATACAAAGGTTAAACAAATAGATTCTATTAAAGTCCAAAGAGGAAAGTTACCTATAAAGCAAGAAAAGTGGACCAAGTCCGATTCTGACCCAATAATAAAACGGGCAGAGTCACCCAAGGTCCAAGGAAGCCAGTCACCTACCAAACAAGGAAAGAGGAGTAAATCTGAGGCAGACACATGTTCCAAAGGAACTGCTATATCCAAAAGGCCACTTAAAACCAGAAGTTTCTGTGAGGGAGATGGTCGAAATCACTTGAAGAAAGAAGAGTCATCTACAAAGGCAACAGTCCACTCCAAGTTGTCCATTAAGGACCAGTCTGGACAGACCATTCCCTGTTCTGGCACAATAAAAGAAAACAAAGAAGAACAGGTCTTTGAAACATATGTTGTGAAGACTGTTGAAGGAGCGATGTCAGTGGACAGTGTGCAGGTCACTCCAGTTGTTGATAGCAACAGCAGCACCTTGAATGTTTTTGATGGTGCAAAGAGTGGAACTCTTGGCAAGGAGCCGCAGTCCTGTGTTCCTGAAGCCATCTTTGGAACAAGCTCCGAGTGGGATGACCACTCTATGGAGACTCCAATGCAGCAGATCCCAGATGAAGCCACCAAAACCCAACGTGAAGGTAGTACATCATATCCAGTCAACTTCCTTCTCTATCTCTGTCTCTCTGTGCTGTTACAAATTTCTGTTCCTCTTCCAGCCATGGTGTTTGTGACAGCTGCAGTGTTGTCTTGTTTTGTGTTATCTGTTCCTGTACTGTCTTGTCTCTTTTCCTGTTGTGTTCCTGAGAATCTCAAGATTGATGCCCTTGGAGCTATTTGGTGCTAAAAATCTTTTTTTAAGAATGGGATGGATCAAATTGTATGTTAGATCAGCCCCAAGTAGGGTTAAGCAGGTCATCTGAGATGATAATTCTTCCTGTTTGCATGCACTGAACAATCAGCATTATAGTATGAAAATTAATTTCAGCTGATTGTTAAACTGCTCTAACACAATGCTGTTCTAGTAGGATCCTATATTTGTGTGATGATGTTTGGCGTGATGCTGTTTGCAGTAGACCCAGAGGAGATAATTGAAAGGAAGGAGCAAAGGCTGTCCATTGTCGGTGATCACCTTGGCTTCAGTTGGACAGGTGAGTCAGGCATCGGGAAATCCAGATTGCTTCATATATTAATTATAGGCTAAGCATTTCCCAACCTGTGTGCTATGGCTGTCAGATGAGGTCAGGTGTGCCATGAGAAAAATCCTTTACAAAAATGATGAATACCATTCACAATAAATGTAATTAAAATTCATATTGCTTGATTATAGCCTCTAAAGAATATTTATAGTTCAGTCTGTATGCATTTAATACTGCTCCAGCAAATAGACAGTTGAAATAAATATGTGGTTAAAGTTCCAACCTTCAGCTTTAATATGAAGGTTTTTACATTCATATTGGGTGAACTACAGCCCAGTGTAAGAAATTACAGAACTTTTTATACATAGTCCCTCCAATTGTAAGGGACCAGAAGTAATTGGACAATTGCCTTAAATGTTTCTTGGACAGATGTTTCACGTTTCATTGCTAGTCTACGCATAAAAGAGCTAGCATGACAATACATACCGGGGGGGGGGGGGGGGGTCCTCTTTCCATCACTCAGATTGATCTTCATCTTATCTGTCCATAATACTTTGTTCCAGAACATGTTTTTTACATTTTTTTACATTTTACATTTTAGTCATTTGGCAGACGCTTTTAATCCAAAGCGACTTACAAGTGCATAGGTTCTACCACAAGTCAAAGCATCACATCCAGAACTAGAAAAATACACCTGGACTGCTGTTCTAAACATATAGTCGTCATCATAAGTGCAATTTTTTTATTTTTTTATTTTTTATTTTTTTTTTTGGGGGGGGGGGGGGGGGGGTTAGACAGGGATAGGGGTATCAGAAGGGGGGGCGGGGTAAATCAGGAGGGGGGACTAAGGTAGAGTTTGAAGAGGTGTGTTTTGAGTCTGCGTCGAAATAGGGGGAGGGATTCTGCTGTCCTGACAGTGGTAGGCAAGTCATTCCACCACTGAGGAACCAGAACGGAAAACAGGCGTGAACGTGCAGCTCGACCGCCAGGTGCCCGTAGAGAGGGAATCGTAAGGCGACCAGAGCTGGCAGACCGGAGTGGTCTAGCTGGGGAGTAGGGAGTGATCAGGGAAATTAGTTTTAATGTGTGTTTCACAGATTTTCACCTGGCCATTCTATTCTCAAGGCTTGCTAGGTGTCTGCATCTTGTGGTGAACTCTCTGAGGTTATGTTGGCATGGAATTATCCTGATAGTCATCTTTGGCACATCTATGCCAACTGAATGCGTCCTGAAGAGTTATTCTTGATCAGTTGAACAGTTTCAAAACTGATTTTTCTTCACCATTCAAAGGATTCTTTTGTCACCCACTACACTGGTCTTCCGTGGTCTATCAGGTTGTTTGCCATTGCTGAGCTCACCAGTACTTTCTTGCTTCCTAATAATGACACACCTTATTTTTTGACTATGTCTCCAAATGCAGATGACACGACTGGAATCAACTCTTTTGCTACCTCGTATGCATGAACTAATGATGAAACATACATGTCCAAAACACATTGGAGCAACTAATTTTCTGATTACTTTTGGTCCCCTAAAATTGGAAAGCTGAAAGTCTCTTATTTAACCACAAACTGTCCAAATACTTACGAACTGCACTATAGGTGAGCACTTTATTAGGTAGACCTGTACACCAGCTTGTTAATGTAAATATTTAATCAGCCAATCATGTAGCAGCAACTATATGCATATATGTGGACATATATGCGGACATGGTCAAGAGGTTCAGTTGTTTTTCAGACCAAATGTCAGAATGGGCAAGAAATGTCATCAAAGTCACTTTCACCATGAAATAATTCTTGGTGCCAGACAGGGTGGTTTTAGTATCTCAGAAACTGCAGAACATGCACAACAGTCTCTAGAGTTTGCAGAGAATGGTGGGGAACAAAAAAACATCCAGTGAGCAACTGTTTTGCATGCAAAAATGTGTTGTTAATGAGAGAGGTCGAAGGAGAAGGGCCAGACTGGTCAAAGCTAACAGGAAGGTGACAGTAACGCAAATAACCACACATTACAACAGTGGTATGCAGAAGAGCATCTCTGAACACAAAACGCATCAAGCATAAAAGTGGATAGCCTACAGCAGCAGAAGATCCTACATCAGTCTAATTAATACCTGATAAAATGCTCAGCGAGTGTACTGTTTTAAGAGTGGTGTGTCATCAGATTCTGTAAATTAATGGTAGTTTGTCCATCTGAAGTTTGTCACAGATGGAAAAATGTCCAATCAGGCCATAGTTGTGAAACTGGAATCAACACTGAACATTTGCACAAAGCAGTATTGTCACAGTATGTATATTTGTTTCTGTGTATATTTTGACTGTAGAATTGGCCCTGGAGCTTGAGTTCAGCAGCGACTGCATCCAACAGATTCGCGCTGAGAATCCCACCTCCCTGCAGGACCAGAGCCATGCCCTACTAAAACTGTGGGTGGAGAAAGAGAAGGAAAACTCCACAGGTCTGTCCTGTTCATGCACACAATGGACACAGACATGAAATGTTCATGCATTTTGTACAGCTGTCCATTTACACAGCTGATAACCAAATTGCTAATTTACGCAGTTTATCAGCTCCCACTTCACTGCTGTCTTCAAAACATCTTTCTCACTAACATACATATACTGTATACTTACATTCCTAATACAAAAGTAAAATAGTAGCTGTTTGACCATATCACAAATAAATTATGTGAATTGTAATCTATTCAACACTTCTAAACAGAAAAAAGTCTGGTTAAGGCACTCACAGCAATAAATCGTGTGGACATTGTGCATCTGATGGAAATGAAAATGGTGGAGCCATGGGCCTGTGGAGCCATGGAAAAGATCACATCACCAGACCAGAGTGAAGGTATCACAACTGCTTCAAACTCATATTTTTTAACCTTATAGATATCATTACACTTCTAGCAGATCACTGACCCTTTAAAAAATACCTATTTTCACCAATATTCAGAAAAACATGATTGCATATGCGTGTGTGTTTCTGTGTGTGCGTGTAGGTTTCTCAGTGCTTCAGGATGATATAGGCAGCAGTCCCAGACGTGTGACCTCACACAGACCACCCCCAGCGGCCTCAGAGGAGGACCTGTCTATGGCCTCGCTTCCTGAAACCACAGAACTCACAGGACAACAAGGCCCCATGGAGCTGCAGAGAGGGATGGAAATGCAGGAGTATGTTAATCACCTGCCAATTTGTCAATCTTATTTCTTTTGTTAAAACAGAAACTATGCAATGTTTACAATTGCACTTATTCTCCACTGATGCTAGTGTAGATATGCTGATTATCATACCCTGGTGCTAGTGTAGATATGCTGATTATTGTACACTGATGTTAGTGTGGATATGATGCATAATGTACAATGATGTTAGTGTGGATATGATGCATAGTGTACAGTGATGTTAGTGTGAATATGATGCATAGTGTACACTGGTGCTAGTGTGGGTATGATGCATAGTGTACACTGATGTTAGTGTGGATATGATGCATAGTGTACACTGGTGCTAGTGTGGATATGCTGATTATTGTACACTGATGTTAGTGTGGATATGATGCATAGTGTACACTGGTGCTAGTGTGGATATGATGCATAGTGTACACTGGTGCTAGTGTGGGTATGATGCATAGTGTACACTGGTGCTAGTGTGGATATGATGCATAGTGTACACTGGTGCTAGTGTGGATATGATGCATAGTGTACACTGGTGCTAGTGTGGATATGATGCATAGTGTACACTGGTGCTAGTGTGGATATGATGCATAGTGTACACTGGTGCTAGTGTGGATATGATGCATTTTTTTACATTTTTGTCATTTGGCAGACGCCTTTAATCTAAAGCGACTTACAAGTGCATAGGTTTTGTTTTTTGGTGGGGGTTAGACAAGGATAGGGATATCAGAAAGGAGGGGTGGGGGAAATCTGGAGGTAGACCAAGGTAGAGTTTGAAAAGGTTAGTGTGGATATGCTGATTATTGTACACTGTTGTTAGTGTGGATATGATGCATAGTGTACACTGGTGCTAGTGTGGATATGATGCATAGTGTACACTGATGTTAGTGTGGATAGGTAAATGTGAAATGGAAAGTTGCTGTTTTTGTTTTTTTTTTGCTTTGCAGTAGATTGGGTGTGGCTCAAGTCTTGAATGATGAACTCAGCATGGAGCCTAGAGAAAGGAGCACCTGCCAACAGGTAAGTCCTCTCCTCTCAGTGCTGTCTTGTTTCAGGCTAGTGATCTGCTGAACAGAGGTGAAGCCCTTCCTCAGGTGTACAGCAGAAATCACCAGAATGAGCCAATACTTCCAGGTCAGATTGGGGCCCTCAGTGATGCTGCATGGAGCTTATCATGGTGTTACTGGCCATGGTAACCTTGGGCTATGGTTACTGATGCCCAGTGAGGGGGGGGGGGGGGGGGGGAGGCAGAGTAAGCCAGCTGGCCTGTTAGAAAGGGACCATGTCACAACGATCAGGCATGTGTACTGTGGGAACATGTGTGTGCCGCTACTGATCTCTATGTGGGAGACTGATATGACTGATATGGACTTCAGGGAACCTCCCCTTTTATTGAGGGGACAATACTGTGCACAATCTTTGGCCTAAGTATGGATGAGCCGTAAGAGTACAGAATCAAAATCAGTGGAAAATGCATTATATACTATTTATGTTATGATGTCATTGCATTGTTAAATGCTTTGCAGCATCTGTCCATTTTGATGTTGTTACAATGTCAGCAATGTTTCATCAACCAGTGTATGCAATCCAATCAAAAAGTGTACGTTTGTTTTCTATTAGATTTTTTGAGTATGAATATAGCACTGTGCATTGTTGCAGATGGGAATTTTTTCATTATTTACATTTTATTCTCATAACTCCATTCAGGTCTCATCCCATTTCTACTTGGAAAATAGAGCAGGTTCCACAGAATGTGATGAGTTCACTCTTGAGGCTAAAGGTTCATCTTATTTTGACACTCCTCGTCTCTTTAAGAGCCAAGCAGAGCCATCAGAATTGAGTGAAACAGGCTTTATGTTCAGCCGAATTCTCTCTGATGTAAACTCTTCTGGGCACAGTGGGATTTTACCTGAATTTGCCACATCACCTTCAAAATGTAGTCTAGTATCCAGCATATCTGAACCCAGTCAAGTTGTAGCAGACAACTTTGCCAAGGAGTCATCTGAACCAGTCAGTAAGGATGCCCTGCAAACACCTGAATCACTCAATAAAGATCTCCTGGAATCACCTGAACCAGCTTCTATTGATATACCACAATCACCTGAATCAGGCATTAAGGATGCATTGGAATCACCTGACACAATTCCAAATGATACACTGGAATCACCTGAATCAGTCCCAAAGGACATTCTGGAATCAACTGAATCAGTCCATAGACATTTGCTAGAATTATCTGTGGATACACTGGAATCACCTGGCGTGGTGCTTAAGGAAACACTGGAATCACCAGAATCAGTCCCAAATGATAGCTTTGAATCACCTGACTCAGTCCCAAAAGATACCTTTGAATCACCTGACTTAGTCCCAAAAGATACCTTAGAATCACCTGACAAAGTTCCAGATGATACATTTGAATCACCTGACTCAGTCCCAAAGGCTACCTTGGAATCACCTGACTCAGTCCCAAAAGATACCTTGGAATCACCTGACACAGTTCCAAATGATGGCTTTGAATCACCTGACTCAGTCCCAAAAGATACCTTGGAATCACCTGACTCAGTCCCAAAAGATACCTTTGAATCATCTGACACAGTTCCAAATGATACCTTTGAATCACCTGACTCAATGCCAAAGGATACCTTGGAATCACCTGACACAGTTCCAAAAGATACTCTGGAATTACCTGACTCAGTCCCAAAAGGTACTTTGAAATCACCTGACACATTTCCAAAAGATACCTTGGAATCATCTGACTCAGTGCCAAAGGATATTTTTGAATCACCTGACAAAGGTCCAGATGATACCTTTGAATCACCTGACTCAGTGCCAAACGATACCTTGGAATCACCTGACACAGTTCCAAAAGATACATTGGAATCATCTGGCACAGTTCCAAATGATACCTCTGAATCAGCTGACTCAATGCCAAAGGATATCTTTGAATCACCTGACAAAGTTCCAAAAGATACCCTGGAATCACCTGACACAGTTCCAAAAGATACCTTGGAATCACCTGACACAGTTCCAAATGATACCTTTGAATCAGCTGACTTAGTCCCAAAAGATACCTTGGACTCGCTTGACTCAGTGCCAAAGGATATTTTTGAATCACCTGACTCATTCCAAGAAGATGCCTTTGAATCACCTGACTCAATGCCAAAGGATATCTTTGAATCACCTGACAAAGTTCCAAAAGATACCCTGGAATCACCTGACTCAGTCCCAAAAGATACATTGGAATCACTTGAAACAGTTCCAAAAGATACCTTTGAATCATCTGACTCAGGCCCAAAAGATACCTTGGAATCACCTGACTCAGTCCCAGAAGATACCTTTGAATCACCTGACTCAATGCCAAAGGTTATCTTTGAATCACCTGACAAAGTTCCAAAAGGTATCCTGGAATCACCTCACTCAGTCCCAAAAGATACATTGGAATCACCTGACACAGTTCCAAATGATACCTTGGAATCACCTGACTCTGTGCCAAAGGATATTTTTGAATCACCTGACTTAGTCCAAAAAGATACCTTTGAATCACCTGACTCAGTCCCAAAAGATACCTTTGAATCACCTGACTCAGTCCCAAAAGATACCTTGGAATCACCTGACTCAGTCCCAAAAGATACCTTGGAATCACCTGACTCAGTCCCAAAAGATACATTGGAATCACCTGACACAGTTCCAAATGATACCTTGGAATCACCTGACTCTGTGCCAAAGGATATTTTAGAATCACCTGACTCAGTTCCAAAAGATATCTTGGAATCACCTGACTTAGTCCAAAAAGATACCTTTGAATCACCTGACTCAGTCCCAAAAGGTACCTTTGAATCACCTGACTCAGTCCCAAAAGATACCTTGGAATCACCTGACTCAGTCCCAAAAGATACCTTGGAATCACCTGACTCAGCCCCAAAAGATGTGTTGGAATCACCTGACTCAATGCCAAAGGTTATCTTTGAATCACCTGACTCAGTTCCAAAAGATACCCTGGAATCACCTGACTCAGTTCCAAAAGATACCTTTGAATCACCTGACTCAATGCCAAAGGATATATTTGAATCACCTGACTCAATTCCAAAGGATATATTTGAATCACCTGACAAAGTTCCAAAAGATACCCTGGAATCACCTGACTCAGTCCCAAAAGATACCCTGGAATCACCTGACTCAGTCCCAAAAGATACCTTAGAATCACCTGACTCAGTGCCAAAGGATATCTTTGAATCACCTGACAAAGTTCCAAAAGATACCCTGGAATCACCTGACTCAGTCCCAAAAGATACCTTAGAATCACCTGACTCAGTGCCAAATGATACCTTGGAATCACCTGACTTAGTCCAAAAAGATACATTTGAATCACCTGACTCAGTCCAAAAAGATATCTTTGAATCACCTGACTCAGTCCCAAAGGATACCTTAAAATCACCTGACTCAGTGCCAAAGGTTATCTTTGAATCACCTGACTCAGTCCCAAAAGATACCTTGGAATCACCTGACTCAGTCCCAAAAGATACCTTAGAATCACCTGACTCAGTGCAAAAGGATTTTTTTGAATCGCCTGGCAAAGTTCTAAAAGATACCTTGGAATCACCTGACACAGTTCCAAATGATACCCTGGAATCACCTGACTCAGTCCCAAAAGATACCTTTGAATCACCTGACTCAATGCCAAAGGATATATTTGAATCACCTGACTCAATGCCAAAGGATATATTTGAATCACCTGACAACGTTCCAAAAGATACCCTGGAATCACCTGACTCAGTCCCAAAAGATACCTTGGAATCACCTGACTCAGTCCCAAAAGATACCTTAGAATCACCTGACTCAGTGCCAAAGGATATCTTTGAATCACCTGACACAATTCCAAATGATACCTTTGAATCACCTGACTCAGTCCCAGAAGATATCCTGGAATCACCTGACTCAGTTCCAAAAGATACCTTTGAATCACCTGACTCAATGCCAAAGGATATATTTGAATCACCTGACAAATTTCCAAAAGGTACCCTGGAATCACCTGACTCAGTCCCAAAAGATATCCTGGAATCATCTGACTCAGTCCCAAAAGATACCTTGGAATCATCTGACACAATTCCAAATGATACCTTTGAATCACCTGACTCAGTCCCAGAAGATATCCTGGAATCATCTGACTCAGTCCCAAAAGATACCTTGGAATCACCTGACTCATTCCCAAAATATACCTTGGAATCATCTGACTCAATGCCAAAGGATATCTTTGAATCACCTGACAAATTTCCAAAAGGTACCCTGAAATCACCTGACTCAGTCCCAAAAGATAACTTGGAATCATCTGACACAATTCCAAATGATACCTTTGAATCACCTGACTCAGTCCCAGAAGATATCCTGGAATCACCTGACTCAGTTCCAAAAGATACCTTTGAATCACCTGACTCAATGCCAAAGGATATATTTGAATCACCTGACTCAATGCCAAAGGATATATTTGAATCACCTGACAAAGTTCCAAAAGATACCCTGGAATCACCTGACAAAGTTCCAAAAGATACTCTGGAATCACCTGACTCAGTCCCAAAAGATACCTTGGAATCACCTGACTCAGTCCCAAAAGATACCTTAGAATCACCTGACTCAGTGCCAAAGGATATTTCTGAATCGCCTGGCAAAGTTCTAAAAGATACCTTGGAATCACCTGACACAGTTCCAAATGATACCTTGGAATCACCTGACTTAGTCCAAAAAGATACATTTGAATCACCTGACTCAGTCCAAAAAGATATCTTTGAATCACCTGACTCAGTCCCAAAACATACCTTGAAATCACCTGACTCAGTCCCAAAAGATACCTTAGAATCACCTGACTCAGTGCCAAAGGATATCTTTGAATCGCCTGGCAAATTTCTAAAAGATACCTTGGAATCACCTGACACAGTTCCAAATGATACCTTGGAATCACCTGACTCAGTCCAAAAAGATATCTTTGAATCACCTGACTCAGTCCCAAAGGATACCTTAAAATCACCTGACTCAGTGCCAAAGGTTATCTTTGAATCACCTGACAAAGTTCCAAAGGATGTCCATGAATCATCTGAATCCATCCCTTGTAATACACTTGAATCACAAGAAACAATTAAGGACATGTTGGAATCACTGGAGCCAGTTCCTGTGGATAGATTGGACTCAGATGAAGGCTCCACAATCTTTACTGAGTTTGAACAAAAGTCCTCTGGATCAAACCCGACTCTTTGTGAATTAAGCCAAATTAGAGCTGAATTAAATCAGGAAGAGCGATTACCTATATTCAAACATGGTGTTCTGGAGTTGTGCAAAGAATCATGTAATTTTCATGAGGCACTAGACAGAGATGAACAAACTGAATTAACTCCAATTTCACCTGTATTCATTGAATCACCTTTGGAGCCCTCGCCGAGGGACCCTGTGCTATGTGGAGCATTCTCCCAAGATGGCGAGGAGTCACTGGATGTGGAGAAATTGCCAATATCAAAAGAAACACCCTCTGAGTCAGCTAAAACCTTACCTGGAATTTGCCATTCATCCAGTGAAGTGGCTCTTAGTGAAGATCACCACCACCTTTTATCCAAGCCTCCAAAAACCCTGGTGGACTTTATTCACCAAGATATATCTGCCACCAAAGCCGCAGCAACAGAATTCAATTGGGACTGGAACACCCCAAAGATGGAATTCCCCCAGACCTCTACAGCTGATGGGGTCAGAGATCAGACTGACCCTACAGTATTCCAGGCAAACATTTCAATGACTGAACTTGGATTTGATGAATCATCAGATTCATCTGTAGAATCTCCAGATTCAACCAAAACCATATTGGAACTAGCTCAGGAATCATTCAAGGGCTCTTGCAAAGAGGAGTTAACTGTTGGTACTGATCTCCCCACAGCTGCGCTTGTGGCCACACTAGTCACAGAATGGGAGATGGAGACATCTGACCATACCCAGCCACCTGTGGCCATCAGACAGACATTTGCCCTCCAGGAGATAGATCAGCTGTGTGAGGGCTCAGACCAGGAATACTTTGATTGTAGGAAGGGTTTTTCAGAGCCTGAGAAATATAAAATGAAAAAGGGTGTGGCTGGTGCTGATCCACATCCTCAGCTCCAGGAAGGGCTTGACACGCGGGCCACCCCCCTTACCACAGATGGCCCCTTGCACAGGTGTTTACTTTCCTCTGGGAGAAAAGAACATGAGGACATGCCGATTGATCACAAATTTGACAAATTCTGGAGCCAGCAAGAAGAAGGAGTGGACATCTGGGCTGAGCAGGAACAGGGAGTTGTGCCCCCCTGCAGTTCAGGTGCTCAGTCTGTAGTGATGCCTCTCGTGAAGATCCCAGCCATGGGGGAAGATTCACTGGAGAGGGTAAGAGTTTGAGCATGACTCCCCCTACCAGTTACTCCTGCCTCCTCTCTTCCTGCTTCTACCCAAGCTTGCAATTCATTAAAGAAGAATGTGTTAGGACTCTGGAGCAAATAGGGGACCCTGCATTGCTTCTTGGCTGTAGTGCTGAGGCACATTAACCCTTACAGATGGTCAGATCCTATAACTCCAGTAGATAATCACATAAAGTACTATGCAAAAGTCTCAGGTAACCTAGATGTTTTAAATATAGATTTGGTCTTTGGCCTTGTTTATTTTTTCTGCGGTGGTGTGTCAGTAGAAAATTAAATTAAATTAAATTGAAAGTTTCTAAATACCGCAGTAAACTGTAATCAAGTCAATATTTGTTGTGACCTCCCTTCACCCTTAAAACAGCAAGACCTCTAAGAAAATCGTTTGGTAGGTTGTTCCAAACATATCAGAGACCTCCAGGTAATCCCAGACAGCCAAAATCTGGTTTTAATCAGAAAAGTGTGCTCTTTCCTACTGACATACTAATGCAGGTGCCTAAGACATTTGTACAGTATTGAACTTCACGCAATGTCAAAGCAAATGACCTGTCTAGCTCAGCTGAATGGCTTGTTCATGTTATCAGTAGCTCAGTATGCCAGTTCGATTTTGGTGCAGATTCTGGTTCAGATTACTGCAGATTGTATTGTACTGAACCTCCTTTTCACTTAATTTCATAATCATGATCATTAACATCCTCATCAACACATTTAGCATGATTGTTATTCAGCTCTTATGTTTTGGAGACCCTGTATTGGTGCTGATGACATCACAGTAAGCTGATAACATTAACATGCTATAGTATAAATGTCATTATCAGCAGTGCTACTATGCTCGAGATATCAGGAGTTAGGGCTGAACGATTTGGGAAAATAATTTCATTGTGATTTTTCAGACCAATATTGTGATTGCAATTTCTTTTAAAGTCCCTTCCTTTTGTATTCATTATATTACATTAATGGCATTTGGCAGACGCTCTTATCCAGAGCGACGTACAGTGCGGATGTGCGGATGTGGCTGTGCGGATCTTATTGTGGCTACACCGGGGATCGTACCACCGACCTTGTGGGTCCCAGTCATGTACCTTAACCACCACGATGCAGGCCGCCCTGCATTCACCGTGTATTCACAGTGTAGATAAAAAATAATTCTATAGTATACCCACCACAAAATTAGATGCTGTCAACATATGAACTGCTCTTTAATAATAGCCTACATATTAACCTCTTTACTATTGCCCCTTTTCTTCACGCAGGTTTGAAAATGACATGCCCACAGAAAATATTTTGCTTATTAAACTACACAACACTTTTTTTCCCCGCACCTGTCACCATCCCCCTGTCTATCTGTCTCAACCTCCCTCTCCTTTAAGAAGATCATAAGAAAGAAGTACAATAAAATATTTTTTGAATATATTTAAATGATCACCCTATACAACATGGGGTCATGTCACTGATACTGCCCTCTACTGTGGAGTCAAAGGTATTTTCACTGTCTTCCTCCGAAATATTCACTCAGATGTGAGATTCTTTGGAGTAAACCTTTTTTGCAATAAATTAACTATTTCTGCCAAAACGCAACAGCGTCCACGTGCATTGAAATTGCTAAGGTTTTGTTACACAGGCAATAAAATGCTATTGTTTTATGCAAACCTAACAAACTATACACCATTGGAAATATAATGTCATTAGCTAAAATGCTTGTCAGTTATCACTTCAATAACATGAACACAGTCGGTTCTTTGTTGGACAGAACAGATAGGGAGTAAGCCCATACTTACTGGTCAGAGAAGTTCCTATATGTTCTAGTGTGTCTATACAAAATATACATAATGGCATTCATATGTAAAAGTACTTTTGTAGAAGTATGCAACTGCAAAATGGACAACAATCATAATTCCTCAAGATAAATTCTTGGGGAATTCTATCGACATTTCTCCGAGTTGGCACATTTCTAGAATTAGAAACTTTTAATCATTTGGTTAGCTGGACCCGGTGGCACGGATGGTGGAGTGAGTAGCACTGCCGCCTCACAGCAAGGAGGTCCTGGGTTCGCCGGGACCTCTCTGTGTGGAGTTTGCATATTCTCCCCGTGTCTGCGTGGGTTTCCTCCGGTTTCCTCCCACAGTCCAAAGACATGCAGATTAGGCTGATTAGGGAGTCTAAATTGCCCATAGGTATGAGTGTGTGAGTGAATGGTGTGTGTGCCCTGCGATGGACTGGCGACCTGTCCAGGGTGTATTCCTGCCTTTTGCCCAATGTATGCCCCCCTGCGACCCTGTTCAGGATAAGCGGGTTCAGATAATGGATGGATGGTTAGCTGGACCCTTGCCGTGAACAAGACACTGACATTACCGTGTTTATTTTATGTGGATTTCCAAAGTGCAGAGAAGATGAGGTCCCCCACACTGGTTTTGCCACCCACAGGTTACAAAATAGGTTACTGCTATCGCTGTGTGTATGAGTGTGTGTTAAGTGGCATCTTAAAATAGGTTACACAAATGGAACCATGAGTTGATGTAAACATATTGATCTGAAAACATTTATTCAATTAACTTTTGAATTGGAAAAACCAAAGGTTCACAATAAAAATCTTTTGATAACTTAAAGCCTTTTGTAAACATTTTAGCAACATGAAAGCTCAAGAATTTGACTGGCCTGAAAAACAATTGCCAGCTGATTAATAGGCTACAATATAGCCCAGAGAAACGTGCAATAAAAGTCGGCATTAAGCGCAAAAGCAACGGATTCCCTCATTTAGCAGCATCATCATAAGAATAGTTAGGCCTAAATATAGTAACAATATGCAACAACAGCAAGACCAAATCAAGCGGACAAGATTGAATGTAAAAAAAAAAAAGAATCATTTTCGCACGGTGCGTACAGGATTACGGCTGCCAGTGCTACTGGTTATACATTACTCTAATAACGTTAGCAATGCCAATTTAAATGCTTCAAAGTCACACCTCTGAAGAGATGCTTTGAGACCCATCACGCAGCCCTTGCTGATAAGTACCCATATGATATGCCACAGCGTATGTTCTATTTTGCATTATTCCAACCTCCCTTTTCCTCCTGATGGACAACTTTATAACCACTCCTGAATTAACCTAAACCCTCATTTATTTCACAAAAAAAACACAGCTTTTGCCATTTGCAAATTGTGTTTTTTAAATTGCGATTTTGGTGTGAAATAGATTCCTCGTTCAGCCCTATCAGCAGTGCTTTCTCACTGTCTGAGATGCTCAGAAAAGGAGCTGGTCCAGAGGAGGTTTATAATCTAGGTATTGGGTGGGAGGGGGCTTCTGCAGGCACTGAGTTGCCCGCACTGCGTTGTGGGTTCATGGGGCTTTTTCCCTAGTCTGAATGTGCTGTGTCTGCCCCTTCCTTTTTATGTTTTAAACCTTTGCACCTAGGCTTGGCCTTTCAGTTCTTAATAATTTTACTTAGCTGGTGTGGATAATTGCATATTAATCTATGAGACATTAGCATTTGTTGTTCAGACCTTGCTAATGAAACTACGGTGATGTGAAAGAAAGTACACATTCGTTCAGTTTGTTTGAGTAGGTGATGAGGAAGGGATGTATTCTCCGGATGTTGTACAGGAAGAACCTGCATGCCCGGGTTCCTGCTGTGATGTTCTCTGAGAGGGACAGCCTGTTGTCCCTCACCACTCTGAGGTTCCTTGCACAGTGTTCCCTAGGAAATGAAATAGGATGTACTTTCTTTTTCACATCACTGTATGTTATCAATAATAGCATTATCTGTATCAGCAGAGAATGTGTGGATATTGTTAAATAAACTGAGTAACTGTATATGTTGTCTATTAATATGTGATGTTTGTTTTGATGTTTGTCACAGGGTACATGCACTTAAAATGGACATGCTTCATTTTAGATTTGTGTTTGGTATTTTTGTGCTAGACATGTGTAAGGCATATGTAAGGGTGTGTGTGTGTGCAGGGCTTGGGGTAGAGCAGTAATGTGTGTGTGTGTGTGTGTGTGTGTGTGTGTGTGTGTGTGTGTGTGTGTGCGTGTGTGTGCAGGGCTTGGGGTAGAGCAGTAATGTGTGTGTGTGTGTGTGTGTGCAGGGCTTGGGGTAGAGCAGTAATGTGTGTGTGTGTGCAGGGCTTGGGGTAGAGCAGTAATGTATGTGTGTGTGTGTGTGCAGGGCCTGGGGTAAAGCAGTAATGTATGTGTGTGTGTGTGTGCAGGGCCTGGGGTAGAGCTGTAATGTGTGTGTGTGTGTGTGTGTGTGTGTGTGCGTGTGTGTGCAGGGCTTGGGGTAGAGCAGTAATGTGTGTGTGTGTGTGCAGGGCTTGGGGTAGAGCAGTAATGTGTGTGTGTGTGTGCAGGGCTTGGGGTAGAGCAGTAATGTATGTGTGTGTGTGTGTGCAGGGCTTGGGGTAAAGCAGTAATGTATGTGTGTGTGTGTGTGCAGGGCCTGGGGTAGAGCTGTAATGTGTGTGTGTTTCTCTGCAGTCTGAGGACATTTTGGATATTTTTCCACAGTTAGTAACAGAGGAGCAATACATGGACAAGGATGGAAACATGGTGGTGACAGAGGTATCATACCAAACACACACATGCATGCACGTACACACACATACACACACACACACACTCACACATACACACATGCTCACACACACACACACACACACATTCATACACATGCTCACACACACACTCACATGCACACACACACTCACACACACATGCTCGCACGCACACACACACTCACACACACTCACACATACACACACTCACACACATATGCTCACACACACTCACATACACAGACAGGCATATGCTCGCACACATACACACACACATGCTCACACACACACACACTGACACACTCATGCATGCATGTACACACACGCTCACACACACACATGCATGCACACACACACACATGCTCTCACACCCACGCATGCACATAGACATACACACTGATTGTGTGTTGCACTGCTGTGGTTCAGGTCTCCAGGAAGGTCACCCAGACGCTGGTGTCAGTGGAAGCAGTGAGACTGGAGGAGGAGTCGGAGGAAGGGGCGGGGCTTGGGGCGGAGTCTGTGGAAGCAGTGATACTGGAGCCGGAGTTCGGCCAGAAAAGGACAGTGCTAAAGAGCGAGGGAGACCATGCTAAGGTTAGTGTAAACATACACCATTTCAGCCCAAGGTTCACAGAAATATGCATGTAGAGTGCACAGAAATATACGTGTAGAATGTAGAGTGGCTAATGGTAGCTATCATGCTGCTAGTTGCCAGCGAATATTATGTATGGGCTAGCTAGTAGTTCAGTAGCTAGTAACATATTCAACATGTACTATATATTCAGTACACAAGCACACACACTTCCACACATTCGCATAGACACACAGCAAAGTTCTATTTATTTGTTTAATTATTTAGAAAATGTTTCATTAATGAATTTTGTCCAAGTGTTTTAGTTATTTGTTCTTTGATTATTGTCTTACCTGAGGTTCTTCTCTTTGTTCTTTTTGCTTAAACTGGGCAGTATTGTAAATGAGCTGCTCTCCCTCAGTGCTTCTCTGGGCTGTAAATAAAGCATCTGAATAAAGCATTGGGACCCCTAGAATCTAGCACAGGTGTGTTTGATCTTATCCAAAAAGAGCTGATGTGGGTGCAGGTTTCTGTTTTACTTGCAGTAAATAACCAGATTCTACCAGGTCTTGATTGAGGACCATGATTATTAATTCCTTTAATCGGGTGTCTTAGTGCTGGGCTAAGACTAATATCTGCACCCACACAAAATAATTCTGGATAAAATTGGACACCCCTGATCCAGGACATTTTCTTATGCTGAGATTTCTACAGTTTACCTGCAATCCATTTAGACTTGGACGATACAGTGAACTCCATTCCTCCATGGGACAAAGACATATTCTTTCTTGATTTGGCTCTGTACTTCACAATCCAGCAATAGTGGTTGAATTGCAGATTTATTAGAGCTTTTTTATATATACATTTTTGTTTCACCATATGGAAATTACAGCACTTTGTATACACCATTTCATTAGTGTGTGTGTAGGTGTGTGTGCTGAGACGTTTGGGTAGATGATGTATTGATGCCACTATGACGGCCTTGGTGACCTGACGGCTGAGAGGAGTCATCATTACCTTTTTTCTGCCCCCAGGACAAAGATGTGTAAGCCGTGCAGTCGGAGGAGGGCTGTGGTGAGGGGCTCTCAGGAGCAGCAGGTTCACCTGCACACCAGACAGCCCAGGGACCTGCCCCCGCTGCCCCCTACTGCAGCAGGCAGGAAGTGACCTCACATATGCAATCCCACAATGCACTTGACCCCCTGTCACTGTCTTCCCTTCCAAACACATTGGGTTTGTTCCTTTGTTCCATGGCAGCTTTGGAGCCAGTTGTTCTTGTTTTCTTTATTGGATAATCCAGTTTAATTTCTGTTCTTATTTTACTCCTTTTGTGACCAAAGATAGTTCTTTGATTTGGTGGGCAAGTTACTTTTAGGGAGGTTTTTTCTTTTTTTTTTGATTTATTGCTGTAGAAAACAAACTAAACCAGAAAGTAAACTCTTCAGCCCCAGCATCCCCACCCATGGATCTACCACTGCCTGTATAACCACACACAGCACACCCCTTAAAGGTCAGTGTTCACTTCAGTAATCTGCATGCCAAATGACTATATCCCTACTGGCGTGTTTAGCAGGTTGTGAGATTATATTTGGGCATGTATTTAAAGAGCCAAGAAAGCCCTGGTGTACAACAGTGACTACTGCCCAACAGTGTTCAGTAATGCCATAAGAAGTCTGCTTAAAACCTGTCATTCATTAATTTGTGCAACATGTATTTAACGTATTAAAACATGCATTAAACACATATTATATGGTCAAGAATCTGATGAGTCTCACAAAAACTAATCTGTGCTTTTCCCACATAAAGACCCAGCAGATGTTTGATATCCTTTGCCCTATGTATCACTTCACTGGAGTGCTTTGCTGGCCCATTTGGTAGTGGAACATAAAAGGGGTTTTCTTGAGATTCTAAGACTTATAACCACAAACCACCTATAGCTATTTTACTGTTCCCAACGAACAGTGTTTATGGCTCAAAAAGTAGCTCAGAAAGTGCTGGCACTCAGAAAGTGTCAGAGCTAATGGTCCAGAGTATCAGAACTAATGGTCAGAGTGTCAGAACTAATGGTTAGAGTGTCAGAGCTAATGGTCAGAGTGTCAGAACTAATGGCTGCTGCAAGGTTGCTGGACAGCTCCAAGCCCACAGGCTGCTGAGTTCATAAGGAATGCAACATTCCTGAGCCTACCTGACAACATATACTGTATGAACATATAAACATATATGAACACTGTATGTAACAATTTAACATTATAAAATATTTTTTTTTAAAAGGTTTCAGTCTGGAGATCATGTGGTCAGTTTCAGTAGAATACATCAGGCGAGAGTAAAGTCATGGCTAACAGCCATAGTGAGTGCTGGGTAATGCTCATAAGGCATGTTGGGTAACAGCCATAGTGAGTGCTGGGTAATGCTCATAAGGCATGTTGGGTAACAGCCATAGTGAGTGCTGGGTAATGCTCATAAGGCACGTTGGGTAACAGCCATAGCTGCGTAATGCCTGTAATAAGTGTTGGTATGAGATGGGAATGTTTTACAGAAATTCAGAAACATTATGCATATTTTACTGGTGAGTCATAAGGGGGTTGTGGCCCATGAATGTGATTGGTTGTGATGGGACCGTGTGATGCTGTAGCCATAATTCAGCCTGCTTTGCCACATAGGGAGGCAAATGATGGAGGTTCTGATGGAGGTTCTGTTGGAGGTTCTGATGGATGGTCTGATGGAGGTTCTGATGGATGTTCTGATGGATGTACTATGGAGCTTCAGATGGAGGTTCTGTTCGAGGTTCTGATGGATGTTCTGAGGAGGTTATGATAGAGGTCCTAATGGTTGTTCTGATGGAGGTTCTTTTGGAGGTTCTTTTGGAGGGTCTGGTTGATGTTCTGATGGAGGTTCTGATTGATGTTCTGATGGATGTTCTGATGGAGGTTCTGTTGGAGGTTGTGATTGATGTTCTGATGGTTCTGATGGATGTTCTGATGGATGTTCTGATGGGGGCTGTAAACATTATCCAGCACTGAGGAGCTCTGGCACACACACTCCCTGAAGCCTTGCATTGCTTTGTATTAATTTCTATGAGTGCTATTATTTTTAAATTGTGAAATAAAGTGTGTGCTTTTTCAGGTATGTGTGTTCATATGTGTGTGTGCATGTCTGTTTCACTATGTGTGTGTGCGTATGTTTGCACGCGCACATTTGTGTGTGTGTGGGTGTGTTTTGTGATTTTGGAGGCAGGGAATTGTAGCAATGAAATACACACAAGTACCACAGCCATCTCTAAATGGGCAAAGTTGCTGTAGCAACAGAACAAATTCACCCTGCCGGGGTAAAGTCACCTGGGTCAAAGTGTATGTGGTGTGATTTGCAATGCGGACAATATTTACTATGTGTTAGAATTTTCTGTTTTTTGACGTAAACTTTAAGTGTGACCATTAACAGCTACTATGAGCAGGAGTCTCAATGATAAATTAAGTTGTTTCCATGGTGATTACAATTATATGCATTATATACAAATATCTATGAGGGCATGTATTAGTAAAATGATGTGAAAACACACTAACACTGAAGACTATAAAGACTGTATATGACTGACTCATAATAAAATGATTAAGTGTTCTGTGGTTTCTGTCATCTTTGACAAGGGTATATACATATAGATTTCTCTCATTTTCACTAGATGTACAAATCAATAATGTATTCATATGGTTTCTCTTTACAGGATACAGAACTGTAAAGTATGTCTGCAATGTAATGTGTTGGGATAGCAGAGTGAACATTTTTCTCTCAAGATTCATAAAAAGGCCTGCTCACACACAGCATGCACGCTCAGACTAACAGCAGAGAAACAGCACTAACACACACACAACACACACAGCACCGACACACACAACACACACAGCACCGACACACAACACATACAGCACTGACACACACACAACACACACAGCACCGACACACACAACACATACAGCACTGACACACACAACACAGCACCGACACACACAACACATGCAGCAACGACACACAACACATACAGCACTGACACACACAACACACACAGCACTGACACATACAACACATACAGCACTGACACACACAACACATGCAGCACTGACACATACAGCACATGAAGCACTGACACATACAAAACATACAGAACTGAGACACAACACAAACAGCACTGACACACACAGCACACGCAGCACTGATACACACAACACACACAGCACTGACACATACAACACATACAGCACTGACACATACAACACATGCAGCACTGACACACACAACACATGCAGCACTGACACACACAACACATACAGAACTGAAACAACACACACAGCACTGACACATACAACACATGCAGCACTGACACACACAACACATGCAGCACTGACACACACAACACATGCAGCACTGACACACAACACACACAGCACTGACACACACAACACATACAGCACTGACACACACAACACACACAGCACTGACACATACAACACACACAGCACTGACACATACAACACATGCAGCACTGACACACACAACACATACAGAACTGAGACACAACGCAAACAGCACTGACACACACACACACAACACATACAGCACTGAAACACAACACATGAGGCACTGACACACACAACACACACAGCACTGACACACACAACACATGCAGCACTGACACACACAAGACACGCAGCACTGACACACACAACACATACAGAACTGACACACAACACAAACAGCACTGACACACACACACAACACATACAGCACTGACACACACAGCACTGACACACAACATGCACAGCACTGATACACACAACACATACAGCACTCACACACACAACACATGCAGCACTGACACATACAACACATACAGAACTAACACACACAACACATGCAGCACTGACACACAACACACACAGCACTGACACACACAACACACACAGCACTGACACACACAACACACACAGCACTGACACATACAACACACACAGCACTGACACACACAACACATGCAGCACTGACACACAACACATACAGCACTGACACACACAACACATACAGAACTAACACACACAACACACACAGCACTGACACACACAACACATGCAGCACTGACACACACAACACACACAGCACTGACACATACACAACACACACAGCACCGACACACACAACACATACAGCACTGACACACACAACACACACAGCACTGACACACAACATGCACAGCACTGATACACACAACACATACAGCACTCACACACACAACACATGCAGCACTGACACATACAACACATACAGAACTAACACACACAACACATGCAGCACTGACACACACAACACATACTGCACTGACACACAACACACACAGCACCGACACACAACACATACAGCACTGACGCACACAACACACACAGCACTGACACAACACACACAGCACTGACACAAACAACACAGGCAGCACCGACACACACAACACATGCAGCACCGACACACACAACACACACAGCACCGACACATACAACACATGCAGCACTGACAAACACAACACATACAGCACTGACACATACAACACATGCAGCAGTGACACACACAACACATACAGCACTGACACATACAACACATGCAGCACTGACACACACAACACATACAGCACTGACACATACAACACATGCAGCATTGACACACAACACACACAGCACTGACACACACAACACACACAGCACTGACACACAACACACACAGCACTGATACACACAACACATACAGCAGTGACACACACAACACATGCAGCACTGACACATATAACACATACAGCACTGACACATACAACACATGCAGCGCTGACACACACAACACATGCAGCACTGACACACACAACACATACAGAACTGACACACACAACACATACAGCACTGACACACAACACACACAGCACCGACACACAACACACACAGCACTGACACACACAACACACACAGCACTGACACACACAACACATACAGCACTGACACACAACACATGCAGCACTGACACACACAACACAGGCAGCACTGACACACACAACACATACAGAACTGACACACACAACACATACAGCACTGACACACAACACACACAGCACCGATACACAACACAGAGCACTGACACACACACAACACACACAGCACTGACACACACAACACATGCAGCACTGACCCACACAACACACGCAGCACTGACACACACAACATACATAGCACTGACACACACTTTAACACACACAGCACTGACACACACAAAACACACACAGCACCGAAACACACAACACATACAGCACTGACACACACAACACATGCAGCACTGACACACACAACACATACAGCACTGACAAACACAACACATGCAGCACTGACACACACAACACACGCAGCACTGACACACACAACACACATAGCACTAACACACACTTTCTTTAACACACACAGCACTGACACACACACAACACACACAGCACCGACACACACAACACATACAGCACTGACACACACAACACATACAGCACTTGACACACACAACACATGCAGCACTGACACACACAACACATACAGAACTGACACAAACAACACATACAGCACTGACACACAACACATGCAGCACCGACACACACAACACACACAGCACCGACACACACAACACATACAGCAATGACACATACAACACATGCAGCAGTGACACACACAACACATACAGCACTGACACACACAACACACACAGCACTGACACATACAACACACACAGCACTGACACATACAACACATGCAGCACTGAAACACACAACACATACAGAACTGAGACACAATGCAAACAGCACTGACACACACACACACAACACATACAGCACTGAAACACAACACATGAGGCACTGACACACACAACACACACAGCACTGACACACACAACACATGCAGCACTGACACACACAAGACACGCAGCACTGACACACACAACACATACAGAACTGACACACAACACAAACAGCACTGACACACACACACAACACATACAGCACTGACACACACAACACACACAGCACTGACACACAACATGCACAGCACTGATACACACAACACATACAGCACTCACACACACAACACATGCAGCACTGACACATACAACACATACAGAACTAACACACACAACACATGCAGCACTGACACACAACACACACAGCACTGACACACACAACACACACAGCACTGACACACACAACACACACAGCACTGACACATACAACACACACAGCACTGACACACACAACACATGCAGCACTGACACACAACACATACAGCACTGACACACACAACACATACAGCACTTGACACACACAACACATGCAGCACTGACACACACAACACATACAGAACTGACACAAACAACACATACAGCACTGACACACAACACATGCAGCACCGACACACACAACACACACAGCACCGACACACACAACACATACAGCAATGACACATACAACACATGCAGCAGTGACACACACAACACATACAGCACTGACACACACAACACACACAGCACTGACACATACAACACACACAGCACTGACACATACAACACATGCAGCACTGAAACACACAACACATACAGAACTGAGACACAACGCAAACAGCACTGACACACACACACACAACACATACAGCACTGAAACACAACACATGAGGCACTGACACACACAACACACACAGCACTGACACACACAACACATGCAGCACTGACACACACAAGACACGCAGCACTGACACACACAACACATACAGAACTGACACACAACACAAACAGCACTGACACACACACACAACACATACAGCACTGACACACACAACACACACAGCACTGACACACAACATGCACAGCACTGATACACACAACACATACAGCACTCACACACACAACACATGCAGCACTGACACATACAACACATACAGAACTAACACACACAACACATGCAGCACTGACAAACAACACACACAGCACTGACACACACAACACACACAGCACTGACACACACAACACACACAGCACTGACACATACAACACACACAGCACTGACACACACAACACATGCAGCACTGACACACAACACATACAGCACTGACACACACAACACATGCAGCACTGACACACACAACACATGCAGCACTGACACATACACAACACATGCTGCACTGACACGCACAACACACGCAGCACTGGCACACACAACACATACAGCACTGACACACACAACACATACAGCACTGACACACACAACACATACAGCACTTGACACACACAACACATGCAGCACTGATACACACAACACACACAGCACTGACACACACAACACACACAGCACTGCCACATACAACACATGCAGCACTGACACACAACACACACAGCACCAACACACAACACATACAGCACTGACGCACACAACACACACAGCACTGACACACACAACACACGCAGCACTGACACACACAACACATGCAGCACTGACACACAAAACACATACAGCACTGACACACACAACACATACAGTACTGACACACACAACACATGCAGCACTGACACACACAACACACGCAGCACTGCCACACACACACAACACATGTAGCACTGACACACACAACACATACAGCACTGACACACACAACACATGCAGCACTGACACACACAACACACAGCACTGACACACAACACATACAGCACTGACACACACACAACACATACAGTACTGACACACACAACACACACAGCACTGACACACACAACACATGCAGCACTGACACACACAACACACACAGCACTGACACATACACAACACACACAGCACCGACACACACAACACATACAGCACTGACACACACAACACACACAGCACTGACACACAACATGCACAGCACTGATACACACAACACATACAGCACTCACACACACAACACATGCAGCACTGACACATACAACACATACAGAACTAACACACACAACACATGCAGCACTGACACACAACACACACAGCACTGACACACACAACACACACAGCACTGACACACACAACACACACAGCACTGACACATACAACACACACAGCACTGACACACACAACACATGCAGCACTGACACACAACACATACAGCACTGACACACACAACACATGCAGCACTGACACACACAACACATGCAGCACTGACACATACACAACACATGCTGCACTGACACGCCCAACACACGCAGCACTGGCACACACAACACATACAGCACTGACACACACAACACATACAGCACTGACACACACAACACATACAGCACTTGACACACACAACACATGCAGCACTGATACACACAACACACACAGCACTGACACACACAACACACACAGCACTGCCACATACAACACATGCAGCACTGACACACAACACACACAGCACCAACACACACCACATACAGAACTGACACACACAACACATGCAGCACTGACACACAAAACACATACAGCACTGACACACACAACACATACAGCACTGACACACACAACACATGCAGCACTGACACACACAACACACGCAGCACTGACACACACACACAACACATGTAGCACTGACACACACAACACATACAGCACTGACACACACAACACATGCAGCACTGACACACACAACACACAGCACTGACACACAACACATACAGCACTGACACACACAACACACACAGCACTGCCACATACAACACATGCAGCACTGACACACAACACACACAGCACCAACACACAACACATACAGAACTGACACACACAACACATACTGCACTGACACACAACACACACAGCACCGACACACAACACAAACAGCACTGACGCACACAACACACACAGCACTGACACACACAACACACGCAGCACTGACACACACAACACATGCAGCACTGACACACAAAACACATACAGCACTGACACACACAACACATACAGCACTGACACACACAACACATGCAGCACTGACACACAACACACGCAGCACTGACACAAACACACAACACATGTAGCACTGACACACACAACACATACAGCACTGACACACACAACACATGCAGCACTGACACACACAACACACAGCACTGACACACAACACATACAGCACTGACACACACACAACACATACAGTACTGACACACACAACACACACAGCACTGACACACACAACACATGCAGCACTGACACACACAACACACACAGCACTGACACACACACAACACACACAGCACCGACACACACAACACATACAGCACTGACACACACAACACATACAGCACTTGACACACACAACACATGCAGCACTGACACACACAACACATACAGAACTGACACAAACAACACATACAGCACTGACACACAACACATGCAGCACCGACACACACAACACACACAGCACCGACACACACAACACATACAGCACTGACACATACAACACATGCAGCAGTGACACACACAACACATACAGCACTGACACACACAACACACACAGCACTGACACATACAACACACACAGCACTGACACATACAACACATGCAGCACTGACACACACAACACATACAGAACTGAGACACAACGCAAACAGCACTGACACACACACACACAACACATACAGCACTGAAACACAACACATGAGGCACTGACACACACAACACACACAGCACTGACACACACAACACATGCAGCACTGACACACACAAGACACGCAGCACTGACACACACAACACATACAGAACTGACACACAACACAAACAGCACTGACACACACACACAACACATACAGCACTGACACACACAACACACACAGCAGTGACACACAACATGCACAGCACTGATACCCACAACACATACAGCACTCACACACACAACACATGCAGCACTGACACATACAACACATACAGAACTAACACACACAACACATACAGCACTGACACACAACACACACAGCACTGACACACACAACACACACAGCACTGAAATACAACACACACAGCACTGACACACACAACACATGCAGCACTGACACACAACACATACAGCACTGACACACACAACACATGCAGCACTGACACACACAACACATGCAGCACTGACACATACACAACACATGCTGCACTGACACGCACAACACACGCAGCACTGGCACACACAACACATACAGCACTGACACACACAACACATACAGCACTGACACACACAACACATACAGCACTTGACACACACAACACATGCAGCACTGATACACACAACACACACAGCACTGACACACACAACACACACAGCACTGCCACATACAACACATGCAGCACTGACACACAACACACACAGCACCAACACACAACACATACAGAACTGACACACACAACACATACTGCACTGACACACAACACACACAGCACCGACACACAACACATACAGCACTGACGCACACAACACACACAGCACTGACACACACAACACACGCAGCACTGACACACACAACACATGCAGCACTGACACACAAAACACATACAGCACTGACACACACAACACACGCAGCACTGACACACACACACAACACATGTAGCACTGACACACACAACACATACAGCACTGACACACACAACACATGCAGCACTGACACACACAACACACAGCACTGACACACAACACATACAGCACTGACACACACACAACACATACAGTACTGACACACACAACACACACAGCACTGACACACACAACACATGCAGCACTGACACACACAACACACACAGCACTGACACATACACAACACACACAGCACCGACACACACAACACATACAGCACTGACACACACAACACACACAGCACTGACACACAACATGCACAGCACTGATACACACAACACATACAGCACTCACACACACAACACATGCAGCACTGACACATACAACACATACAGAACTAACACACACAACACATGCAGCACTGACACACAACACACACAGCACTGACACACACAACACACACAGCACTGACACACACAACACACACAGCACTGACACATACAACACACACAGCACTGACACACACAACACATGCAGCACTGACACACAACACATACAGCACTGACACACACAACACATGCAGCACTGACACACACAACACATGCAGCACTGACACATACACAACACATGCTGCACTGACACGCACAACACACGCAGCACTGGCACACACAACACATACAGCACTGACACACACAACACATACAGCACTGACACACACAACACATACAGCACTTGACACACACAACACATGCAGCACTGATACACACAACACACACAGCACTGACACACACAACACACACAGCACTGCCACATACAACACATGCAGCACTGACACACAACACACACAGCACCAACACACAACACATACAGAACTGACACACACAACACATGCAGCACTGACACACAAAACACATACAGCACTGACACACACAACACATACAGCACTGACACACACAACACATGCAGCACTGACACACACAACACACGCAGCACTGACACACACACACAACACATGTAGCACTGACACACACAACACATACAGCACTGACACACACAACACATGCAGCACTGACACACACAACACACAGCACTGACACACAACACATACAGCACTGACACACACACAACACATACAGTACTGACACACACAACACACACAGCACTGACACACACAACACATGCAGCACTGACACACACAACACACACAGCACTGACACATACACAACACACACAGCACCGACACACACAACACATACAGTACTGACACACACAACACATGCAGCACTGACACACACAACACACGCAGCACTGATACACACAACACACACAGCACTGACACACAACACATGCAGCACTGACTGACAACACATACAGCACTGACACACACAACACATGCAGCACTGACACACACAACACACGCAGCACTCATACACACAACACACACAGCTCTGCCACACACAACACACAGCACTGACACATACAACACACGCAGCACTGACACACACAACACATGCAGCACTGACACACAAAACACATACAGCACTGACACACACAACACATACAGCACTGACACACACAACACATGCAGCACTGACACACAACACACGCAGCACTGACACAAACACACAACACATGTAGCACTGACACACACAACACATACAGCACTGACACACACAACACATGCAGCACTGACACACACAACACACAGCACTGACACACAACACATACAGCACTGACACACACACAACACATACAGTACTGACACACACAACACACACAGCACTGACACACACAACACATGCAGCACTGACACACACAACACACACAGCACTGACACACACACAACACACACAGCACCGACACACACAACACATACAGCACTGACACACACAACACATACAGCACTTGACACACACAACACATGCAGCACTGACACACACAACACATACAGAACTGACACAAACAACACATACAGCACTGACACACAACACATGCAGCACCGACACACACAACACACACAGCACCGACACACACAACACATACAGCACTGACACATACAACACATGCAGCAGTGACACACACAACACATACAGCACTGACACACACAACACACACAGCACTGACACATACAACGCACACAGCAGTGACACATACAACACATGCAGCACTGACACACACAACACATACAGAACTGAGACACAACGCAAACAGCACTGACACACACACACACAACACATACAGCACTGAAACACAACACATGAGGCACTGACACACACAACACACACAGCACTGACACACACAACACATGCAGCACTGACACACACAAGACACGCAGCACTGACACACACAACACATACAGAACTGACACACAACACAAACAGCACTGACACACACACACAACACATACAGCACTGACACACACAACACACACAGCACTGACACACAACATGCACAGCACTGATACCCACAACACATACAGCACTCACACACACAACACATGCAGCACTGACACATACAACACATACAGAACTAACACACACAACACATGCAGCACTGACACACAACACACACAGCACTGACACACACAACACACACAGCACTGAAACATACAACACACACAGCACTGACACACACAACACATGCAGCACTGACACACAACACATACAGCACTGACACACACAACACATGCAGCACTGACACACACAACACATGCAGCACTGACACATACACAACACATGCTGCACTGACACGCACAACACACGCAGCACTGGCACACACAACACATACAGCACTGACACACACAACACATACAGCACTGACACACACAACACATACAGCACTTGACACACACAACACATGCAGCACTGATACACACAACACACACAGCACTGACACACACAACACACACAGCACTGCCACATACAACACATGCAGCACTGACACACAACACACACAGCACCAACACACAACACATACAGAACTGACACACACAACACATACTGCACTGACACACAACACACACAGCACCGACACACAACACATACAGCACTGACGCACACAACACACACAGCACTGACACACACAACACACGCAGCACTGACACACACAACACATGCAGCACTGACACACAAAACACATACAGCACTGACACACACAACACATACAGCACTGACACACACAACACATGCAGCACTGACACACACAACACACGCAGCACTGACACACACACACAACACATGTAGCACTGACACACACAACACATACAGCACTGACACACACAACACATGCAGCACTGACACACACAACACACAGCACTGACACACAACACATACAGCACTGACACACACACAACACATACAGTACTGACACACACAACACACACAGCACTGACACACACAACACATGCAGCACTGACACACACAACACACACAGCACTGACACATACACAACACACACAGCACCGACACACACAACACATACAGCACTGACACACACAACACACACAGCACTGACACACAACATGCACAGCACTGATACACACAACACATACAGCACTCACACACACAACACATGCAGCACTGACACATACAACACATACAGAACTAACACACACAACACATGCAGCACTGACACACAACACACACAGCACTGACACACACAACACACACAGCACTGACACACACAACACACACAGCACTGACACATACAACACACACAGCACTGACACACACAACACATGCAGCACTGACACACAACACATACAGCACTGACACACACAACACATGCAGCACTGACACACACAACACATGCAGCACTGACACATACACAACACATGCTGCACTGACACGCACAACACACGCAGCACTGGCACACACAACACATACAGCACTGACACACACAACACATACAGCACTGACACACACAACACATACAGCACTTGACACACACAACACATGCAGCACTGATACACACAACACACACAGCACTGACACACACAACACACACAGCACTGCCACATACAACACATGCAGCACTGACACACAACACACACAGCACCAACACACAACACATACAGAACTGACACACACAACACATGCAGCACTGACACACAAAACACATACAGCACTGACACACACAACACATACAGCACTGACACACACAACACATGCAGCACTGACACACACAACACACGCAGCACTGACACACACACACAACACATGTAGCACTGACACACACAACACATACAGCACTGACACACACAACACATGCAGCACTGACACACACAACACACAGCACTGACACACAACACATACAGCACTGACACACACACAACACATACAGTACTGACACACACAACACACACAGCACTGACACACACAACACATGCAGCACTGACACACACAACACACACAGCACTGACACATACACAACACACACAGCACCGACACACACAACACATACAGTACTGACACACACAACACATGCAGCACTGACACACACAACACACGCAGCACTGATACACACAACACACACAGCACTGACACACAACACATGCAGCACTGACTGACAACACATGCAGCACTGACACACACAACACATGCAGCACTGACACACACAACACACGCAGCACTCATACACACAACACACACAGCTCTGCCACACACAACACACAGCACTGACACATACAACACACACAGCACTGACACATACAGCACATGAAGCACTGACACATACAAAACATACAGAACTGAGACACAACACAAACAGCACTGACACACACAGCACACGCAGCACTGATACACACAACACACACAGCACTGACACATACAACACATACAGCACTGACACATACAACACATGCAGCACTGACACACACAACACATGCAGCACTGACACACACAACACATACAGAACTGAAACAACACACACAGCACTGACACACAACACATGCAGCACTGACACACACAACACATGCAGCACTGACACACACAACACATACAGAACTGACACACAACACAAACAGCACTGACACACACAGCACACCCAGCACTGATACACACAACACACACAGCACTGACACACACAACACACATAGCACTAACACACACTTTCTTTAACACGCACAGCACTGACACACACACAACACACACAGCACTGACACACACAACACATACAGCACTGACACACACAACACATACAGCACTTGACACATACAACACATACAGAACTGACACACACAACACATGCAGCACTGACACACAACACACACAGCACTGACACACACAACACACACAGCACTGACACACACAACACACACAGCACTGACACATACAACACACACAGCACTGACACACACAACACATGCAGCACTGACACACAACACATACAGCACTGACACACACAACACATGCAGCACTGACACACACAACACATGCAGCACTGACACATACACAACACATCCTGCACTGACACGCACAACACACGCAGCACTGGCACACACAACACATACAGCACTGACACACACAACACATACAGCACTGACACACACAACACATACAGCACTTGACACACACAACACATGCAGCACTGATACACACAACACACACAGCACTGACACACACAACACACACAGCACTGCCACATACAACACATGCAGCACTGACACACAACACACACAGCACCAACACACAACACATACAGAACTGACACACACAACACATACAGTACTGACACACACAACACATGCAGCACTGACACACACAACACACGCAGCACTGATACACACAACACACACAGCACTGACACACAACACATGCAGCACTGACTGACAACACATGCAGCACTGACACACACAACACATGCAGCACTGACACACACAACACACGCAGCACTCATACACACAACACACACAGCTCTGCCACACACAACACACAGCACTGACACATACAACACACACAGCACTGACACATACAGCACATGAAGCACTGACACATACAAAACATACAGAACTGAGACACAACACAAACAGCACTGACACACACAGCACTCGCAGCACTGATACACACAACACACACAGCACTGACACATACAACACATACAGCACTGACACATACAACACATGCAGCACTGACACACACAACACATGCAGCACTGACACACAAAACACACACAGCACTGACACACACAACACACACAGCACTGACACATACAACACACACAGCACTGACACATACAACACATGCAGCACTGACACACACAACACATACAGAACTGAGACACAACGCAAACAGCACTGACACACACACACACAACACATACAGCACTGAAACACAACACATGCAGCACTGACACACACAACACACACAGCACTGACACACACAACACATGCAGCACTGACACACACAACACATACAGAACTGACACAAACAACACATACAGCACTGACACACAACACATGCAGCACCGACACACACAACACACACAGCACCGAGACACACAACACATACAGCACTGACACATACAACACATGCAGCAGTGACACACACAACACATACAGCACTGACACACACAACACACACAGCACTGACACATACAACACACACAGCACTGACACATACAACACATGCAGCACTGACACACACAACACATACAGAACTGAGACACAACGCAAACAGCACTGACACACACACACACAACACATACAGCACTGAAACACAACACATGCAGCACTGACACACACAACACACACAGCACTGACACACACAACACATGCAGCACTGACACACACAAGACACGCAGCACTGACACACACAACACATACAGAACTGACACACAACACAAACAGCACTGACACACACACACACAACACATACAGCACTGACACACACAACACACACAGCACTGGCACACAACATGCACAGCACTGATACACACAACACATACAGCACTCACACACACAACACATGCAGCACTGACACATACAACACATACAGAACTAACACACACAACACATGCAGCACTGAGACACAACACACACAGCACTGACACACACAACACACACAGCACTGACACACACAACACACACAGCACTGACACATACAACACACACAGCACTGACACACACAACACATGCAGCACTGACACACAACACATACAGCACTGACACACACAACACATGCAGCACTGACACACACAACACATGCAGCACTGACACATACACAACACATGCTGCACTGACACGCACAACACACGCAGCACTGGCACACACAACACATACAGCACTGACACACACAACACATACAGCACTGACACACACAACACATACAGCACTTGACACACACAACACATGCAGCACTGATACACACAACACACACAGCACTGACACACACAACACACACAGCACTGCCACATACAACACATGCAGCACTGACACACAACACACACAGCACCAACACACAACACATACAGAACTGACACACACAACACATACTGCACTGACACACAACACACACTGCACCGACACACAACACATACAGCACTGACGCACACAACACACACAGCACTGACACACACAACACACGCAGCACTGACACACACAACACATGCAGCACTGACACACAAAACACATACAGCACTGACACACACAACACATACAGCACTGACACACACAACACATGCAGCACTGACACACACAACACACGCAGCACTGACACACACACACAACACATGCAGCACTGACACATACAACACATACAGAACTAACACACACAACACATGCAGCACTGACACACAACACACACAGCACTGACACACACAACACACACAGCACTGACACACACAACACACACAGCACTGACACATACAACACACACAGCACTGACACACACAACACATGCAGCACTGACACACAACACATACAGCACTGACACACACAACACATGCAGCACTGACACACACAACACATGCAGCACTGACACATACACAACACATGCTGCACTGACACGCACAACACACGCAGCACTGGCACACACAACACATACAGCACTGACACACACAACACATACAGCACTGACACACACAACACATACAGCACTTGACACACACAACACATGCAGCACTGATACACACAACACACACAGCACTGACACACACAACACACACAGCACTGCCACATACAACACATGCAGCACTGACACACAACACACACAGCACCAACACACACCACATACAGAACTGACACACACAACACATGCAGCACTGACACACAAAACACATACAGCACTGACACACACAACACATACAGCACTGACACACACAACACATGCAGCACTGACACACACAACACACGCAGCACTGACACACACACACAACACATGTAGCACTGACACACACAACACATACAGCACTGACACACACAACACATGCAGCACTGACACACACAACACACAGCACTGACACACAACACATACAGCACTGACACACACACAACACATACAGTACTGACACACACAACACACACAGCACTGACACACACATCACATGCAGCACTGACACACACCACACACAGCACTGACACATACACAACACACACAGCACCGACACACACAACACATACAGTACTGACACACACAACACATGCAGCACTGACACACACAACACACGCAGCACTGATACACACAACACACACAGCACTGACACACAACACATGCAGCACTGACTGACAACACATGCAGCACTGACACACACAACACATGCAGCACTGACACACACAACACACGCAGCACTCATACACACAACACACACAGCTCTGCCACACACAACACACAGCACTGACACATACAACACACACAGCACTGACACATACAGCACATGAAGCACTGACACATACAAAACATACAGAACTGAGACACAACACAAACAGCACTGACACACACAGCACACGCAGCACTGATACACACAACACACACAGCACTGACACATACAACACATACAGCACTGACACATACAACACATGCAGCACTGACACACACAACACATGCAGCACTGACACACACAACACATACAGAACTGAAACAACACACACAGCACTGACACATACAACACATGCAGCACTGACACACACAACACATGCAGCACTGACACACACAACACATGCAGCACTGACACACAACACACACAGCACTGACACACACAACACATACAGCACTGACACACACAACACACACAGCACTGACACATACAACACACACAGCACTGACACATACAACACATGCAGCACTGACACACACAACACATACAGAACTGAGACACAACGCAAACAGCACTGACACACACACACAACACATACAGCACTGAAACACAACACATGAGGCACTGACACACACAACACACACAGCACTGACACACACAACACATGCAGCACTGACACACACAAGACACGCAGCACTGACACACACAACACATACAGAACTGACACACAACACAAACAGCACTGACACACACACACAACACATACAGCACTGACACACACAACACACACAGCACTGACACACAACATGCACAGCACTGATACACACAACACATACAGCACTCACACACACAACACATGCAGCACTGACACATACAACACATACAGAACTAACACACACAACACATGCAGCACTGACACACAACACACACAGCACTGACACACACAACACACACAGCACTGACACACACAACACACACAGCACTGACACATACAACACACACAGCACTGACACACACAACACATGCAGCACTGACACACAACACATACAGCACTGACACACACAACACATGCAGCACTGACACACACAACACATGCAGCACTGACACATACACAACACATGCTGCACTGACACGCACAACACACGCAGCACTGGCACACACAACACATACAGCACTGACACACACAACACATACAGCACTGACACACACAACACATACAGCACTTGACACACACAACACATGCAGCACTGATACACACAACACACACAGCACTGACACACACAACACACACAGCACTGCCACATACAACACATGCAGCACTGACACACAACACACACAGCACCAACACACAACACATACAGAACTGACACACACAACACATACTGCACTGACACACAACACACACAGCACCGACACACAACACATACAGCACTGACGCACACAACACACACAGCACTGACACACACAACACACGCAGCACTGACACACACAACACATGCAGCACTGACACACAAAACACATACAGCACTGACACACACAACACATACAGCACTGACACACACAACACATGCAGCACTGACACACAACACACGCAGCACTGACACAAACACACAACACATGTAGCACTGACACACACAACACATACAGCACTGACACACACAACACATGCAGCACTGACACACACAACACATGCAGCACTGACACATACACAACACATGCTGCACTGACACGCACAACACACGCAGCACTGGCACACACAACACATACAGCACTGACACACACAACACATACAGCACTGACACACACAACACATACAGCACTTGACACACACAACACATGCAGCACTGATACACACAACACACACAGCACTGACACACACAACACACACAGCACTGCCACATACAACACATGCAGCACTGACACACAACACACACAGCACCAACACACACCACATACAGAACTGACACACACAACACATGCAGCACTGACACACAAAACACATACAGCACTGACACACACAACACATACAGCACTGACACACACAACACATGCAGCACTGACACACACAACACACGCAGCACTGACACACACACACAACACATGTAGCACTGACACACACAACACATACAGCACTGACACACACAACACATGCAGCACTGACACACACAACACACAGCACTGACACACAACACATACAGCACTGACACACACACAACACATACAGTACTGACACACACAACACACACAGCACTGACACACACATCACATGCAGCACTGACACACACAACACACACAGCACTGACACATACACAACACACACAGCACCGACACACACAACACATACAGTACTGACACACACAACACATGCAGCACTGACACACACAACACACGCAGCACTGATACACACAACACACACAGCACTGACACACAACACATGCAGCACTGACTGACAACACATGCAGCACTGACACACACAACACATGCAGCACTGACACACACAACACACGCAGCACTCATACACACAACACACACAGCTCTGCCACACACAACACACAGCACTGACACATACAACACACACAGCACTGACACATACAGCACATGAAGCACTGACACATACAAAACATACAGAACTGAGACACAACACAAACAGCACTGACACACACAGCACACGCAGCACTGATACACACAACACACACAGCACTGACACATACAACACACACAGCACTGACACATACAACACATGCAGCACTGACACACACAACACATGCAGCACTGACACACACAACACATACAGAACTGAAACAACACACACAGCACTGACACATACAACACATGCAGCACTGACACACACAACACATGCAGCACTGACACACACAACACATGCAGCACTGACACACAACACACACAGCACTGACACACACAACACATACAGCACTGACACACACAACACACACAGCACTGACACATACAACACACACAGCACTGACACATACAACACATGCAGCACTGACACACACAACACATACAGAACTGAGACACAACGCAAACAGCACTGACACACACACACACAACACATACAGCACTGAAACACAACACATGAGGCACTGACACACACAACACACACAGCACTGACACACACAACACATGCAGCACTGACACACACAAGACACGCAGCACTGACACACACAACACATACAGAACTGACACACAACACAAACAGCACTGACACACACACACAACACATACAGCACTGACACACACAACACACACAGCACTGACACACAACATGCACAGCACTGATACACACAACACATACAGCACTCACACACACAACACATGCAGCACTGACACATACAACACATACAGAACTAACACACACAACACATGCAGCACTGACACACAACACACACAGCACTGACACACACAACACACAAAGCACTGACACACACAACACACACAGCACTGACACATACAACACACACAGCACTGACACACACAACACATGCAGCACTGACACACAACACATACAGCACTGACACACACAACACATGCAGCACTGACACACACAACACATGCAGCACTGACACATACACAACACATGCTGCACTGACACGCACAACACACGCAGCACTGGCACACACAACACATACAGCACTGACACACACAACACATACAGCACTGACACACACAACACATACAGCACTTGACACACACAACACATGCAGCACTGATACACACAACACACACAGCACTGACACACACAACACACACAGCACTGCCACATACAACACATGCAGCACTGACACACAACACACACAGCACCAACACACAACACATACAGAACTGACACACACAACACATACTGCACTGACACACAACACACACAGCACCGACACACAACACATACAGCACTGACGCACACAACACACACAGCACTGACACACACAACACACGCAGCACTGACACACACAACACATGCAGCACTGACACACAAAACACATACAGCACTGACACACACAACACATACAGCACTGACACACACAACACATGCAGCACTGACACACAACACACGCAGCACTGACACAAACACACAACACATGTAGCACTGACACACACAACACATACAGCACTGACACACACAACACATGCAGCACTGACACACACAACACACAGCACTGACACACAACACATACAGCACTGACACACACACAACACATACAGTACTGACACACACAACACACACAGCACTGACACACACAACACATGCAGCACTGACACACACAACACACACAGCACTGACACACACACAACACACACAGCACCGACACACACAACACATACAGCACTGACACACACAACACATACAGCACTTGACACACACAACACATGCAGCACTGACACACACAACACATACAGAACTGACACAAACAACACATACAGCACTGACACACAACACATGCAGCACCGACACACACAACACACACAGCACCGACACACACAACACATACAGCACTGACACATACAACACATGCAGCAGTGACACACACAACACATACAGCACTGACACACACAACACACACAGCACTGACACATACAACATACACAGCACTGACACATACAACACATGCAGCACTGACACACACAACACATACAGAACTGAGACACAACGCAAACAGCACTGACACACACACACACAACACATACAGCACTGAAACACAACACATGAGGCACTGACACACACAACACACACAGCACTGACACACACAACACATGCAGCACTGACACACACAAGACACGCAGCACTGACACACACAACACATACAGAACTGACACACAACACAAACAGCACTGACACACACACACAACACATACAGCACTGACACACACAACACACACAGCACTGACACACAACATGCACAGCACTGATACCCACAACACATACAGCACTCACACACACAACACATGCAGCACTGACACATACAACACATACAGAACTAACACACACAACACATGCAGCACTGACACACAACACACACAGCACTGACACACACAACACACACAGCACTGACACATACAACACACACAGCACTGACACACACAACACATGCAGCACTGACACACAACACATACAGCACTGACACACACAACACATGCAGCACTGACACACACAACACATGCAGCACTGACACATACACAACACATGCTGCACTGACACGCACAACACACGCAGCACTGGCACACACAACACATACAGCACTGACACACACAACACATACAGCACTGACACACACAACACATACAGCACTTGACACACACAACACATGCAGCACTGATACACACAACACACACAGCACTGACACACACAACACACACAGCACTGCCACATACAACACATGCAGCACTGACACACAACACACACAGCACCAACACACAACACATACAGAACTGACACACACAACACATACTGCACTGACACACAACACACACAGCACCGACACACAACACATACAGCACTGACGCACACAACACACACAGCACTGACACACACAACACACGCAGCACTGACACACACAACACATGCAGCACTGACACACAAAACACATACAGCACTGACACACACAACACATACAGCACTGACACACACAACACATGCAGCACTGACACACACAACACATGCAGCACTGACACACAAAACACATACAGCACTGACACACACAACACATACAGCACTGACACACACAACACATGCAGCACTGACACACACAACACACGCAGCACTGACACACACACACAACACATGTAGCACTGACACACACAACACATACAGCACTGACACACACAACACATGCAGCACTGACACACACAACACACAGCACTGACACACAACACATACAGCACTGACACACACACAACACATACAGTACTGACACACACAACACACACAGCACTGACACACACAACACATGCAGCACTGACACACACAACACACAAAGCACTGACACATACACAACACACACAGCACCGACACACACAACACATACAGCACTGACACACACAACACACACAGCACTGACACACAACATGCACAGCACTGATTCACACAACACATACAGCACTCACACACACAACACATGCAGCACTGACACATACAACACATACAGAACTAACACACACAACACATGCAGCACTGACACACAACACACACAGCACTGACACACACAACACACACAGCACTGACACACACAACACACACAGCACTGACACATACAACACACACAGCACTGACACACACAACACATGCAGCACTGACACACAACACATACAGCACTGACACACACAACACATGCAGCACTGACACACACAACACATGCAGCACTGACACATACACAACACATGCTGCACTGACACGCACAACACACGCAGCACTGGCACACACAACACATACAGCACTGACACACACAACACATACAGCACTGACACACACAACACATACAGCACTTGACACACACAACACATGCAGCACTGATACACACAACACACACAGCACTGACACACACAACACACACAGCACTGCCACATACAACACATGCAGCACTGACACACAACACACACAGCACCAACACACAACACATACAGAACTGACACACACAACACATGCAGCACTGACACACAAAACACATACAGCACTGACACACACAACACATACAGCACTGACACACACAACACATGCAGCACTGACACACACAACACACGCAGCACTGACACACACACACAACACATGTAGCACTGACACACACAACACATACAGCACTGACACACACAACACATGCAGCACTGACACACACAACACACAGCACTGACACACAACACATACAGCACTGACACACACACAACACATACAGTACTGACACACACAACACACACAGCACTGACACACACAACACATGCAGCACTGACACACACAACACACACAGCACTGACACATACACAACACACACAGCACCGACACACACAACACATACAGTACTGACACACACAACACATGCAGCACTGACACACACAACACACGCAGCACTGATACACACAACACACACAGCACTGACACACAACACATGCAGCACTGACTGACAACACATGCAGCACTGACACACACAACACATGCAGCACTGACACACACAACACACGCAGCACTCATACACACAACACACACAGCTCTGCCACACACAACACACAGCACTGACACATACAACACACGCAGCACTGACACACACAACACATGCAGCACTGACACACAAAACACATACAGCACTGACACACACAACACATACAGCACTGACACACACAACACATGCAGCACTGACACACAACACACGCAGCACTGACACAAACACACAACACATGTAGCACTGACACACACAACACATACAGCACTGACACACACAACACATGCAGCACTGACACACACAACACACAGCACTGACACACAACACATACAGCACTGACACACACACAACACATACAGTACTGACACACACAACACACACAGCACTGACACACACAACACATGCAGCACTGACACACACAACACACACAGCACTGACACACACACAACACACACAGCACCGACACACACAACACATACAGCACTGACACACACAACACATACAGCACTTGACACACACAACACATGCAGCACTGACACACACAACACATACAGAACTGACACAAACAACACATACAGCACTGACACACAACACATGCAGCACCGACACACACAACACACACAGCACCGACACACACAACACATACAGCACTGACACATACAACACATGCAGCAGTGACACACACAACACATACAGCACTGACACACACAACACACACAGCACTGACACATACAACACACACAGCACTGACACATACAACACATGCAGCACTGACACACACAACACATACAGAACTGAGACACAACGCAAACAGCACTGACACACACACACACAACACATACAGCACTGAAACACAACACATGAGGCACTGACACACACAACACACACAGCACTGACACACACAACACATGCAGCACTGACACACACAAGACACGCAGCACTGACACACACAACACATACAGAACTGACACACAACACAAACAGCACTGACACACACACACAACACATACAGCACTGACACACACAACACACACAGCACTGACACACAACATGCACAGCACTGATACCCACAACACATACAGCACTCACACACACAACACATGCAGCACTGAACCATACAACACATACAGAACTAACACACACAACACATGCAGCACTGACACACAACACACACAGCACTGACACACACAACACACACAGCACTGACACATACAACACACACAGCACTGACACACACAACACATGCAGCACTGACACACAACACATACAGCACTGACACACACAACACATGCAGCACTGACACACACAACACATGCAGCACTGACACATACACAACACATGCTGCACTGACACGCACAACACACGCAGCACTGGCACACACAACACATACAGCACTGACACACACAACACATACAGCACTGACACACACAACACATACAGCACTTGACACACACAACACATGCAGCACTGATACACACAACACACACAGCACTGACACACACAACACACACAGCACTGCCACATACAACACATGCAGCACTGACACACAACACACACAGCACCAACACACAACACATACAGAACTGACACACACAACACATACTGCACTGACACACAACACACACAGCACCGACACACAACACATACAGCACTGACGCACACAACACACACAGCACTGACACACACAACACACGCAGCACTGACACACACAACACATGCAGCACTGACACACAAAACACATGCAGCACTGACACACACAACACACGCAGCACTCATACACACAACACACACAGCTCTGCCACACACAACACACAGCACTGACACATACAACACACACAGCACTGACACATACAGCACATGAAGCACTGACACATACAAAACATACAGAACTGAGACACAACACAAACAGCACTGACACACACAGCACACGCAGCACTGATACACACAACACACACAGCACTGACACATACAACACATACAGCACTGACACATACAACACATGCAGCACTGACACACACAACACATGCAGCACTGACACACACAACACATACAGAACTGAAACAACACACACAGCACTGACACATACAACACATGCAGCACTGACACACACAACACATGCAGCACTGACACACACAACACATGCAGCACTGACACACAACACACACAGCACTGACACACACAACACATACAGCACTGACACACACAACACACACAGCACTGACACATACAACACACACAGCACTGACACATACAACACATGCAGCACTGACACACACAACACATACAGAACTGAGACACAACGCAAACAGCACTGACACACACACACACAACACATACAGCACTGAAACACAACACATGAGGCACTGACACACACAACACACACAGCACTGACACACACAACACATGCAGCACTGACACACACAAGACACGCAGCACTGACACACACAACACATACAGAACTGACACACAACACAAACAGCACTGACACACACACACAACACATACAGCACTGACACACACAACACACACAGCACTGACACACAACATGCACAGCACTGATACACACAACACATACAGCACTCACACACACAACACATGCAGCACTGACACATACAACACATACAGAACTAACACACACAACACATGCAGCACTGACACACAACACACACAGCACTGACACACACAACACACACAGCACTGACACACACAACACACACAGCACTGACACATACAACACACACAGCACTGACACACACAACACATGCAGCACTGACACACAACACATACAGCACTGACACACACAACACATGCAGCACTGACACACACAACACATGCAGCACTGACACATACACAACACATGCTGCACTGACACGCACAACACACGCAGCACTGGCACACACAACACATACAGCACTGACACACACAACACATACAGCACTGACACACACAACACATACAGCACTTGACACACACAACACATGCAGCACTGATACACACAACACACACAGCACTGACACACACAACACACACAGCACTGCCACATACAACACATGCAGCACTGACACACAACACACACAGCACCAACACACAACACATACAGAACTGACACACACAACACATACTGCACTGACACACAACACACACAGCACCGACACACAACACATACAGCACTGACGCACACAACACACACAGCACTGACACACACAACACACGCAGCACTGACACACACAACACATGCAGCACTGACACACAAAACACATACAGCACTGACACACACAACACATACAGCACTGACACACACAACACATGCAGCACTGACACACAACACACGCAGCACTGACACAAACACACAACACATGTAGCACTGACACACACAACACATACAGCACTGACACACACAACACATGCAGCACTGACACACACAACACACAGCACTGACACACAACACATACAGCACTGACACACACACAACACATACAGTACTGACACACACAACACACACAGCACTGACACACACAACACATGCAGCACTGACACACACAACACACACAGCACTGACACACACACAACACACACAGCACCGACACACACAACACATACAGCACTGACACACACAACACATACAGCACTTGACACACACAACACATGCAGCACTGACACACACAACACATACAGAACTGACACAAACAACACATACAGCACTGACACACAACACATGCAGCACCGACACACACAACACACACAGCACCGACACACACAACACATACAGCACTGACACATACAACACATGCAGCAGTGACACACACAACACATACAGCACTGACACACACAACACACACAGCACTGACACATACAACACACACAGCACTGACACATACAACACATGCAGCACTGACACACACAACACATACAGAACTGAGACACAACGCAAACAGCACTGACACACACACACACAACACATACAGCACTGAAACACAACACATGAGGCACTGACACACACAACACACACAGCACTGACACACACAACACATGCAGCACTGACACACACAAGACACGCAGCACTGACACACACAACACATACAGAACTGACACACAACACAAACAGCACTGACACACACACACAACACATACAGCACTGACACACACAACACACACAGCACTGACACACAACATGCACAGCACTGATACCCACAACACATACAGCACTCACACACACAACACATGCAGCACTGACACATACAACACATACAGAACTAACACACACAACACATGCAGCACTGACACACAACACACACAGCACTGACACACACAACACACACAGCACTGACACATACAACACACACAGCACTGACACACACAACACATGCAGCACTGACACACAACACATACAGCACTGACACACACAACACATGCAGCACTGACACACACAACACATGCAGCACTGACACATACACAACACATGCTGCACTGACACGCACAACACACGCAGCACTGGCACACACAACACATACAGCACTGACACACACAACACATACAGCACTGACACACACAACACATACAGCACTTGACACACACAACACATGCAGCACTGATACACACAACACACACAGCACTGACACACACAACACACACAGCACTGCCACATACAACACATGCAGCACTGACACACAACACACACAGCACCAACACACAACACATACAGAACTGACACACACAACACATACTGCACTGACACACAACACACACAGCACCGACACACAACACATACAGCACTGACGCACACAACACACACAGCACTGACACACACAACACACGCAGCACTGACACACACAACACATGCAGCACTGACACACAAAACACATACAGCACTGACACACACAACACATACAGCACTGACACACACAACACATGCAGCACTGACACACACAACACATGCAGCACTGACACACACACACAACACATGTAGCACTGACACACACAACACATACAGCACTGACACACACAACACATGCAGCACTGACACACACAACACACAGCACTGACACACAACACATACAGCACTGACACACACACAACACATACAGTACTGACACACACAACACACACAGCACTGACACACACAACACATGCAGCACTGACACACACAACACACAAAGCACTGACACATACACAACACACACAGCACCGACACACACAACACATACAGCACTGACACACACAACACACACAGCACTGACACACAACATGCACAGCACTGATACACACAACACATACAGCACTCACACACACAACACATGCAGCACTGACACATACAACACATACAGAACTAACACACACAACACATGCAGCACTGACACACAACACACACAGCACTGACACACACAACACACACAGCACTGACACACACAACACACACAGCACTGACACATACAACACACACAGCACTGACACACACAACACATGCAGCACTGACACACAACACATACAGCACTGACACACACAACACATGCAGCACTGACACACACAACACATGCAGCACTGACACATACACAACACATGCTGCACTGACACGCACAACACACGCAGCACTGGCACACACAACACATACAGCACTGACACACACAACACATACAGCACTGACACACACAACACATACAGCACTTGACACACACAACACATGCAGCACTGATACACACAACACACACAGCACTGACACACACAACACACACAGCACTGCCACATACAACACATGCAGCACTGACACACAACACACACAGCACCAACACACAACACATACAGAACTGACACACACAACACATGCAGCACTGACACACAAAACACATACAGCACTGACACACACAACACATACAGCACTGACACACACAACACATGCAGCACTGACACACACAACACACGCAGCACTGACACACACACACAACACATGTAGCACTGACACACACAACACATACAGCACTGACACACACAACACATGCAGCACTGACACACACAACACACAGCACTGACACACAACACATACAGCACTGACACACACACAACACATACAGTACTGACACACACAACACACACAGCACTGACACACACAAGACATGCAGCACTGACACACACAACACACACAGCACTGACACATACACAACACACACAGCACCGACACACACAACACATACAGTACTGACACACACAACACATGCAGCACTGACACACACAACACACGCAGCACTGATACACACAACACACACAGCACTGACACACAACACATGCAGCACTGACTGACAACACATGCAGCACTGACACACACAACACATGCAGCACTGACACACACAACACACGCAGCACTCATACACACAACACACACAGCTCTGCCACACACAACACACAGCACTGACACATACAACACACGCAGCACTGACACACACAACACATGCAGCACTGACACACAAAACACATACAGCACTGACACACACAACACATACAGCACTGACACACACAACACATGCAGCACTGACACACAACACACGCAGCACTGACACAAACACACAACACATGTAGCACTGACACACACAACACATACAGCACTGACACACACAACACATGCAGCACTGACACACACAACACACAGCACTGACACACAACACATACAGCACTGACACACACACAACACATACAGTACTGACACACACAACACACACAGCACTGACACACACAACACATGCAGCACTGACACACACAACACACACAGCACTGACACACACACAACACACACAGCACCGACACACACAACACATACAGCACTGACACACACAACACATACAGCACTTGACACACACAACACATGCAGCACTGACACACACAACACATACAGAACTGACACAAACAACACATACAGCACTGACACACAACACATGCAGCACCGACACACACAACACACACAGCACCGACACACACAACACATACAGCACTGACACATACAACACATGCAGCAGTGACACACACAACACATACAGCACTGACACACACAACACACACAGCACTGACACATACAACACACACAGCACTGACACATACAACACATGCAGCACTGACACACACAACACATACAGAACTGAGACACAACGCAAACAGCACTGACACACACACACACAACACATACAGCACTGAAACACAACACATGAGGCACTGACACACACAACACACACAGCACTGACACACACAACACATGCAGCACTGACACACACAAGACACGCAGCACTGACACACACAACACATACAGAACTGACACACAACACAAACAGCACTGACACACACACACAACACATACAGCACTGACACACACAACACACACAGCACTGACACACAACATGCACAGCACTGATACCCACAACACATACAGCACTCACACACACAACACATGCAGCACTGACACATACAACACATACAGAACTAACACACACAACACATGCAGCACTGACACACAACACACACAGCACTGACACACACAACACACACAGCACTGACACATACAACACACACAGCACTGACACACACAACACATGCAGCACTGACACACAACACATACAGCACTGACACACACAACACATGCAGCACTGACACACACAACACATGCAGCACTGACACATACACAACACATGCTGCACTGACACGCACAACACACGCAGCACTGGCACACACAACACATACAGCACTGACACACACAACACATACAGCACTGACACACACAACACATACAGCACTTGACACACACAACACATGCAGCACTGATACACACAACACACACAGCACTGACACACACAACACACACAGCACTGCCACATACAACACATGCAGCACTGACACACAACACACACAGCACCAACACACAACACATACAGAACTGACACACACAACACATACTGCACTGACACACAACACACACAGCACCGACACACAACACATACAGCACTGACACACACAACACACACAGCACTGACACACACAACACACGCAGCACTGACACACACAACACATGCAGCACTGACACACAAAACACATACAGCACTGACACACACAACACATACAGCACTGACACACACAACACATGCAGCACTGACACACACAACACACGCAGCACTGACACACACACACAACACATGTAGCACTGACACACACAACACATACAGCACTGACACACACAACACATGCAGCACTGACACACACAACACACAGCACTGACACACAACACATACAGCACTGACACACACACAACACATACAGTACTGACACACACAACACACACAGCACTGACACACACAACACATGCAGCACTGACACACACAACACACACAGCACTGACACATACACAACACACACAGCACCGACACACACAACACATACAGCACTGACACACACAACACACACAGCACTGACACACAACATGCACAGCACTGATACACACAACACATACAGCACTCACACACACAACACATGCAGCACTGACACATACAACACATACAGAACTAACACACACAACACATGCAGCACTGACACACAACACACACAGCACTGACACACACAACACACACAGCACTGACACACACAACACACACAGCACTGACACATACAACACACACAGCACTGACACACACAACACATGCAGCACTGACACACAACACATACAGCACTGACACACACAACACATGCAGCACTGACACACACAACACATGCAGCACTGACACATACACAACACATGCTGCACTGACACGCACAACACACGCAGCACTGGCACACACAACACATACAGCACTGACACACACAACACATACAGCACTGACACACACAACACATACAGCACTTGACACACACAACACATGCAGCACTGATACACACAACACACACAGCACTGACACACACAACACACACAGCACTGCCACATACAACACATGCAGCACTGACACACAACACACACAGCACCAACACACAACACATACAGAACTGACACACACAACACATGCAGCACTGACACACAAAACACATACAGCACTGACACACACAACACATACAGCACTGACACACACAACACATGCAGCACTGACACACACAACACACGCAGCACTGACACACACACACAACACATGTAGCACTGACACACACAACACACACAGCACTGACACACACAACACATGCAGCACTGACACACACAACACACAGCACTGACACACAACACATACAGCACTGACACACACACAACACATACAGTACTGACACACACAACACACACAGCACTGACACACACAACACATGCAGCACTGACACACACAACACACACAGCACTGACACATACACAACACACACAGCACCGACACACACAACACATACAGTACTGACACACACAACACATGCAGCACTGACACACACAACACACGCAGCACTGATACACACAACACACACAGCACTGACACACAACACATGCAGCACTGACTGACAACACATGCAGCACTGACACACACAACACATGCAGCACTGACACACACAACACACGCAGCACTCATACACACAACACACACAGCTCTGCCACACACAACACACAGCACTGACACATACAACACACACAGCACTGACACATACAGCACATGAAGCACTGACACATACAAAACATACAGAACTGAGACACAACACAAACAGCACTGACACACACAGCACACGCAGCACTGATACACACAACACACACAGCACTGACACATACAACACATACAGCACTGACACATACAACACATGCAGCACTGACACACACAACACATGCAGCACTGACACACACAACACATACAGAACTGAAACAACACACACAGCACTGACACATACAACACATGCAGCACTGACACACACAACACATGCAGCACTGACACACACAACACATACAGAACTGACACACAACACAAACAGCACTGACACACACAGCACACCCAGCACTGATACACACAACACACACAGCACTGACACACACAACACACATAGCACTAACACACACTTTCTTTAACACGCACAGCACTGACACACACACAACACACACAGCACTGACACACACAACACATACAGCACTGACACACACAACACATACAGCACTTGACACATACAACACATACAGAACTGACACACACAACACATGCAGCACTGACACACAACACACACAGCACTGACACACACAACACACACAGCACTGACACACACAACACACACAGCACTGACACATACAACACACACAGCACTGACACACACAACACATGCAGCACTGACACACAACACATACAGCACTGACACACACAACACATGCAGCACTGACACACACAACACATGCAGCACTGACACATACACAACACATCCTGCACTGACACGCACAACACACGCAGCACTGGCACACACAACACATACAGCACTGACACACACAACACATACAGCACTGACACACACAACACATACAGCACTTGACACACACAACACATGCAGCACTGATACACACAACACACACAGCACTGACACACACAACACACACAGCACTGCCACATACAACACATGCAGCACTGACACACAACACACACAGCACCAACACACAACACATACAGAACTGACACACACAACACATACAGTACTGACACACACAACACATGCAGCACTGACACACACAACACACGCAGCACTGATACACACAACACACACAGCACTGACACACAACACATGCAGCACTGACTGACAACACATGCAGCACTGACACACACAACACATGCAGCACTGACACACACAACACACGCAGCACTCATACACACAACACACACAGCTCTGCCACACACAACACACAGCACTGACACATACAACACACACAGCACTGACACATACAGCACATGAAGCACTGACACATACAAAACATACAGAACTGAGACACAACACAAACAGCACTGACACACACAGCACACGCAGCACTGATACACACAACACACACAGCACTGACACATACAACACATACAGCACTGACACATACAACACATGCAGCACTGACACACACAACACATGCAGCACTGACACACAAAACACACACAGCACTGACACACACAACACACACAGCACTGACACATACAACACACACAGCACTGACACATACAACACATGCAGCACTGACACACACAACACATACAGAACTGAGACACAACGCAAACAGCACTGACACACACACACACAACACATACAGCACTGAAACACAACACATGCAGCACTGACACACACAACACACACAGCACTGACACACACAACACATGCAGCACTGACACACACAACACATACAGAACTGACACAAACAACACATACAGCACTGACACACAACACATGCAGCACCGACACACACAACACACACAGCACCGAGACACACAACACATACAGCACTGACACATACAACACATGCAGCAGTGACACACACAACACATACAGCACTGACACACACAACACACACAGCACTGACACATACAACACACACAGCACTGACACATACAACACATGCAGCACTGACACACACAACACATACAGAACTGAGACACAACGCAAACAGCACTGACACACACACACACAACACATACAGCACTGAAACACAACACATGCAGCACTGACACACACAACACACACAGCACTGACACACACAACACATGCAGCACTGACACACACAAGACACGCAGCACTGACACACACAACACATACAGAACTGACACACAACACAAACAGCACTGACACACACACACACAACACATACAGCACTGACACACACAACACACACAGCACTGGCACACAACATGCACAGCACTGATACACACAACACATACAGCACTCACACACACAACACATGCAGCACTGACACATACAACACATACAGAACTAACACACACAACACATGCAGCACTGACACACAACACACACAGCACTGACACACACAACACACACAGCACTGACACACACAACACACACAGCACTGACACATACAACACACACAGCACTGACACACACAACACATGCAGCACTGACACACAACACATACAGCACTGACACACACAACACATGCAGCACTGACACACACAACACATGCAGCACTGACACATACACAACACATGCTGCACTGACACGCACAACACACGCAGCACTGGCACACACAACACATACAGCACTGACACACACAACACATACAGCACTGACACACACAACACATACAGCACTTGACACACACAACACATGCAGCACTGATACACACAACACACACAGCACTGACACACACAACACACACAGCACTGCCACATACAACACATGCAGCACTGACACACAACACACACAGCACCAACACACAACACATACAGAACTGACACACACAACACATACTGCACTGACACACAACACACACTGCACCGACACACAACACATACAGCACTGACGCACACAACACACACAGCACTGACACACACAACACACGCAGCACTGACACACACAACACATGCAGCACTGACACACAAAACACATACAGCACTGACACACACAACACATACAGCACTGACACACACAACACATGCAGCACTGACACACACAACACACGCAGCACTGATACACACAACACACACAGCACTGACACACAACACATGCAGCACTGACTGACAACACATGCAGCACTGACACACACAACACATGCAGCACTGACACACACAACACACGCAGCACTCATACACACAACACACACAGCTCTGCCACACACAACACACAGCACTGACACATACAACACACACAGCACTGACACATACAGCACATGAAGCACTGACACATACAAAACATACAGAACTGAGACACAACACAAACAGCACTGACACACACAGCACACGCAGCACTGATACACACAACACACACAGCACTGACACATACAACACATACAGCACTGACACATACAACACATGCAGCACTGACACACACAACACATGCAGCACTGACACACACAACACATACAGAACTGACACACAACACAAACAGCACTGACACACACAGCACACCCAGCACTGATACACACAACACACACAGCACTGACACACACAACACACATAGCACTAACACACACTTTCTTTAACACGCACAGCACTGACACACACACAACACACACAGCACTGACACACACAACACATACAGCACTGACACACACAACACATACAGCACTTGACACATACAACACATACAGAACTGACACACACAACACATGCAGCACTGACACACAACACACACAGCACTGACACACACAACACACACAGCACTGACACACACAACACACACAGCACTGACACATACAACACACACAGCACTGACACACACAACACATGCAGCACTGACACACAACACATACAGCACTGACACACACAACACATGCAGCACTGACACACACAACACATGCAGCACTGACACATACACAACACATCCTGCACTGACACGCACAACACACGCAGCACTGGCACACACAACACATACAGCACTGACACACACAACACATACAGCACTGACACACACAACACATACAGCACTTGACACACACAACACATGCAGCACTGATACACACAACACACACAGCACTGACACACACAACACACACAGCACTGCCACATACAACACATGCAGCACTGACACACAACACACACAGCACCAACACACAACACATACAGAACTGACACACACAACACATACAGTACTGACACACACAACACATGCAGCACTGACACACACAACACACGCAGCACTGATACACACAACACACACAGCACTGACACACAACACATGCAGCACTGACTGACAACACATGCAGCACTGACACACACAACACATGCAGCACTGACACACACAACACACGCAGCACTCATACACACAACACACACAGCTCTGCCACACACAACACACAGCACTGACACATACAACACACACAGCACTGACACATACAGCACATGAAGCACTGACACATACAAAACATACAGAACTGAGACACAACACAAACAGCACTGACACACACAGCACACGCAGCACTGATACACACAACACACACAGCACTGACACATACAACACATACAGCACTGACACATACAACACATGCAGCACTGACACACACAACACATGCAGCACTGACACACAAAACACACACAGCACTGACACACACAACACACACAGCACTGACACTTACAACACACACAGCACTGACACATACAACACATGCAGCACTGACACACACAACACATACAGAACTGAGACACAACGCAAACAGCACTGACACACACACACACAACACATACAGCACTGAAACACAACACATGCAGCACTGACACACACAACACACACAGCACTGACACACACAACACATGCAGCACTGACACACACAACACATACAGAACTGACACAAACAACACATACAGCACTGACACACAACACATGCAGCACCGACACACACAACACACACAGCACCGAGACACACAACACATACAGCACTGACACATACAACACATGCAGCAGTGACACACACAACACATACAGCACTGACACACACAACACACACAGCACTGACACATACAACACACACAGCACTGACACATACAACACATGCAGCACTGACACACACAACACATACAGAACTGAGACACAACGCAAACAGCACTGACACACACACACACAACACATACAGCACTGAAACACAACACATGCAGCACTGACACACACAACACACACAGCACTGACACACACAACACATGCAGCACTGACACACACAAGACACGCAGCACTGACACACACAACACATACAGAACTGACACACAACACAAACAGCACTGACACACACACACACAACACATACAGCACTGACACACACAACACACACAGCACTGGCACACAACATGCACAGCACTGATACACACAACACATACAGCACTCACACACACAACACATGCAGCACTGACACATACAACACATACAGAACTAACACACACAACACATGCAGCACTGACACACAACACACACAGCACTGACACACACAACACACACAGCACTGACACACACAACACACACAGCACTGACACATACAACACACACAGCACTGACACACACAACACATGCAGCACTGACACACAACACATACAGCACTGACACACACAACACATGCAGCACTGACACATACACAACACATGCTGCACTGACACGCACAACACACGCAGCACTGGCACACACAACACATACAGCACTGACACACACAACACATACAGCACTGACACACACAACACATACAGCACTTGACACACACAACACATGCAGCACTGATACACACAACACACACAGCACTGACACACACAACACACACAGCACTGCCACATACAACACATGCAGCACTGACACACAACACACACAGCACCAACACACAACACATACAGAACTGACACACACAACACATACTGCACTGACACACAACACACACTGCACCGACACACAACACATACAGCACTGACGCACACAACACACACAGCACTGACACACACAACACACGCAGCACTGACACACACAACACATGCAGCACTGACACACAAAACACATACAGCACTGACACACACAACACATACAGCACTGACACACACAACACATGCAGCACTGACACACACAACACACGCAGCACTGACACACACACACAACACATGTAGCACTGACACACACAACACATTCAGCACTGACACACACAACACATGCAGCACTGACACACACAACACACAGCACTGACACACAACACATACAGCACTGACACACACACAACACATACAGTACTGACACACACAACACACACAGCACTGACACACACAACACATGCAGCACTGACACACACAACACACACAGCACTGACACATACACAACACACACAGCACCGACACACACAACACATACAGTACTGACACACACAACACATGCAGCACTGACACACACAACACACGCAGCACTGATACACACAACACACACAGCACTGACACACAACACATGCAGCACTGACTGACAACACATGCAGCACTGACACACACAACACATGCAGCACTGACACACACAACACACGCAGCACTCATACACACAACACACACAGCTCTGCCACACACAACACACAGCACTGACACATACAACACACACAGCACTGACACATACAGCACATGAAGCACTGACACACACAAAACATACAGAACTGAGACACAACACAAACAGCACTGACACACACAGCACACGCAGCACTGATACACACAACACACACAGCACTGACACATACAACACATACAGCACTGACACATACAACACATGCAGCACTGACACACACAACACATGCAGCACTGACACACACAACACATATAGAACTGAAACAACACACACAGCACTGACACATACAACACATGCAGCACTGACACACACAACACATGCAGCACTGATACACACAACACAAACAGAACTGACACACAACACAAACAGCACTGACACACACAGCACACGCAGCACTGATACACACAACACACACAGCACTGACACACACAACACACATAGCACTAACACACACTTTCTTTAACACGCACAGCACTGACACACACACAACACACACAGCACTGACACACACAACACATACAGCACTGACACACACAACACATGCAGCACTTGACACACACAACACATGCAGCACTGACACACACAACACAGGCAGCACTGATACACACAACACACACAGCACTGACACACACAACACACACAGCACTGCCACATACACAACACATGCTGCACTGACACGCACAACACACGCAGCACTGGCACACACAACACATGCAGCACTGACACACACAACACACGCAGCACTGACACACACAACACACATAGCACTAACACACACTTTCTTTAACACGCACAGCACTGACACACACACAACACACACAGCACTGACACACACAACACATACAGCACTGACACACACAACACATGCAGCACTGACACACACAACACATACAGAACTGACACACACAACACATACAGCACTGACACACAACACACACAGCACCAACACACAACACATACAGAACTGACACACACAACACATACTGCACTGACACACAACACACACAGCACCGACACACAACACATAAAGCACTGACGCACACAACACACACAGCACTGACACACACAACACACGCAGCACTGACACACACAACACATGCAGCACTGACACACACAACACATGCAGGACTGACACACACAACACACGCAGCACTGACACACACACACACAACACATGTAGCACTGACACACACAACACATACAGCACTGACACACACAACACATGCAGCACTGACACACACAACACACAGCACTGACACACAACACATACAGCACTGACACACACACAACACATACAGTACTGACACACACAACACACACAGCACTGACACATACAACACATGCAGCACTGACACACACAACACATGCAGCACTGACACACACAACACATACAGAACTGACACACAACACACACAGCACTGACACATGCAACACATGCAGCACTGACACACACAACACATACAGAACTGAGACACAACACAAACAGCACTGACACACACACACAACACATACAGCACTGACACACACAAAACACACAGCACTGATACACACAACACATACAGCACTGACACATACAACACATGCAGCACTGACACACACAACACATGCAGCACTGACACACACAACAAATACAGAACTGACACACAACACACACAGCACTGACACATGCAACACATGCAGCACTGATACACACAACACATGCAGCACTGACACACACAACACATACAGAACTGACACACAACACACACAGCACTGACACATGCAACACATGCAGCACTGACACACACAACACATACAGAACTGAGACACAACACAAACAGCACTGACACACACACACAACACATACAGCACTGACACACACAACACACACAGCACTGATACACACAACACATACAGCACTGACACATACAACACATGCAGCACTGACACACACAACACATGCAGCACTGACACACACAACAAATACAGAACTGACACACAACACACACAGCACTGACACATGCAACACATGCAGCACTGACACACACAACACATGCAGCACTGACACACACAACACATACAGAACTGACACACAACACAAACAGCACTGACACACACAGCAAACGCAGCACTGATACACACAACACACACAGCACTGACACACACAACACACACAGCACTGACACATACAAAACACACAGCACTGACACATACAACACATGCAGCACTGACACACACAACACATACAGAACTGAGACACAACGCAAACAGCACTGACACACACACACACACAACACATACAGCACTGACACACACAACACATGCAGCACTGACACACACAACACACACAGCACTGACACACACAACACATGCAGCACTGACACACACAAGACACGCAGCACTGACACACACAACACATACAGAACTGACACACAACACAAACAGCACTGACACACACACACAACACATACAGCACTGACACACACAACACACACAGCACTGACACACAACATGCACAGCACTGACACACACAAAACATACAGCACTGACACACACAACACATGCAGCACTGACACACACAACACACGCAGCACTGACACACACACACAACACATGTAGCACTGACACACACAACACATACAGCACTGACACACACAACACATGCAGCACTGACACACACAACACACAGCACTGACACACAACACACACAGCACTGACACACACACAACACATACAGCACTGACACACACAACACACACAGCACTGACACATACACAACACACACAGCACCGACACACACAACACATACAGTACTGACACACACAACACATGCAGCACTGACACACACAACACACGCAGCACTGATACACACAACACACACAGCACTGACACATACAACACATGCAGCACTGACACACACAACACATGCAGCACTGACACACACAACACATACAGAACTGACACACAACACACACAGCACTGACACATGCAACACATGCAGCACTGACACACACAACACATACAGAACTGAGACACAACACAAACAGCACTGACACACACACACAACACATACAGCACTGACACACACAACACACACAGCACTGATACACACAACACATACAGCACTGACACATACAACACATGCAGCACTGACACACACAACACATGCAGCACTGACACACACAACACATACAGAACTGACACACAACACACACAGCACTGACACATGCAACACATGCAGCACTGACACACACAACACATGCAGCACTGACACACACAACACATACAGAACTGACACACAACACAAACAGCACTGACACACACAGCAAACGCAGCACTGATACACACAACACACACAGCACTGACACACACAACACACACAGCACTGACACATACAACACACACAGCACTGACACATACAACACATGCAGCACTGACACACACAACACATACAGAACTGAGACACAACGCAAACAGCACTGACACACACACACACACAACACATACAGCACTGACACACACAACACATGCAGCACTGACACACACAACACACACAGCACTGACACACACAACACATGCAGCACTGACACACACAAGACACGCAGCACTGACACACACAACACATACAGAACTGACACACAACACAAACAGCACTGACACACACACACAACACATACAGCACTGACACACACAACACACACAGCACTGACACACAACATGCACAGCACTGATACACACAACACATACAGCACTCACACACACAACACATGCAGCACTGACACATACAACACATCCAGAACTAACACACACAACACATGCAGCACTGACACACAACACACACAGCACTGACACACACAACACACACAGCACTGACACACACAACACACACAGCACTGACACATACAACACACACAGCACTGACACACACAACACATGCAGCACTGACACACAACACATACAGCACTGACACACACAACACATGCAGCACTGACACACACAACACATGCAGCACTGACACATACACAACACATGCTGCACTGACACGCACAAAACACGCAGCACTGGCACACACAACACATGCAGCACTGACACACACAACACACATAGCACTAACACACACTTTCTTTAACACGCACAGCACTGACACACACACAACACACACAGCACTGACACACACAACACATACAGCACTGACACACACAACACATACAGCACTTGACACACACAACACATGCAGCACTGACACACACAACACAGGCAGCACTGATACAGACAACACACACAGCACTGACACACACAACACACAAAGCACTGCCACATACACAACACATGCTGCACTGACACGCACAACACACGCAGCACTGGCACACACAACACACGCAGCAATGACACACACAACACACATAGCACTAACACACACTTTCTTTAACACGCACAGCACTGACACACACACAACACACACAGCACTGACACACACAACACATACAGCACTGACATACACAACACATGCAGCACTGACACACACAACACATACAGAACTGACACACACAACACATACAGCACTGACACACAACACACACAGCACCAACACACAACACATACAGAACTGACACACACAACACATACTGCACTGAAACACAACACACACAGCACCGACACACAACACATAAAGCACTGACGCACACAACACACACAGCACTGACACACACAACACACGCAGCACTGACACATACAACACATGCAGCACTGACACACAAAACACATACAGCACTGACACACACAAAACATACAGCACTGACACACACAACACATGCAGCACTGACACACACAACACTCAGCACTGACACACAACACATACAGCACTGACACACACACAACACATACAGTACTGACACACACAACACACACAGCACTGACACACACAACACATGCAGCACTGACACACACAACACACACAGCACTGACACATACACAACACACACAGCACTGACACACAAAACATGCAGCACTGACTGACAACACATACAGCACTGACACACACAACACATGCAGCACTGACACACACAACACATGCAGCACTGACACACACAACACACGCAGCACTCATACACACAACACATGCAGCACTGACACACAAAACACACACAGCACTGACACACACAGCACTGACACACAACACATGCAGCACTGACTTACAACACATACAGCACTGACACACACAACACATGCAGCACTGACACACACAACACATGCAGCACTGACACACACAACACACGCAGCACTCATACACACAACACACACAGCTCTGACACACACAACACACAGCACTGACACATACAACACACACAGCACTGACACACACAGCACACGCAGCACTGATACACACAACACACACAGCACTGACACACACAACACATGCAGCACTGACACACACAACACACGCAGCACTCATACACACAACACACACAGCTCTGACACACACAACACACAGCACTGACACATACAACACACACAGCACTGACACACACAGCACACGCAGCACTGATACACACAACACACACAGCACTGACACATACAACACATACAGCACTGATACACACAACACACACAGCACTGACACACAACACATGCAGCACTGACTGACAACACATACAGCACTGACACACACAACACATGCAGCACTGACACACACAACACATGCAGCACTGACACACACAACACACGCAGCACTCATACACACAACACACACAGCTCTGACACACACAACACACAGCACTGACACATACAACACACACAGCACTGACACATACAGCACATGAAGCACTGACACACACAAAACATACAGAAATGAGACACAACAAAAAACAGCACTGACACACACAGCACACGCAGCACTGATACACACAACACACACAGCACTGACACATACAACACATACAGCACTGACACATACAACACATGCAGCACTGACACACACAACAAATGCAGCACTGACACACACAACACATACAGAACTGAAACAACACACACAGCACTGACACATACAACACATGCAGCACTGACACACACAACACATGCAGCACTGACACATACAACACATACAGAACTGACACACAACACAAACAGCACTGACACACACAGCACACGCAGCACTGATACACACAACACACACAGCACTGACACACACAACACACACAGCACTGACACATACAACACATGCAGCACTGACACACACAACACATACAGAACTGAGACACAACACAAACAGCACTGACACACACACACAACACATACAGCACTGACACACACAACACACACAGCACTGATACACACAACACATACAGCACTGACACACACAACACATGCAGCACTGACACACACAACACACACAGCACTGACACACACAACACATGCAGCAATGACACACACAAGACACGCAGCACTGACACACACAACACATACAGAACTGACACACAACACAAACAGCACTGACACACACACAACACGTACAGTACTGTCACACACACCACACACAGCACTGACACACAACATGCACAGCACTGATACACACAACACATGCAGCACTGACACACAACACATGCAGCACTGGCACACACAACACATACAGCACTGACACACACAACACATACAGTACTGACACACAACACACACAGCACCAACACACAACACATACAGCACTTGACATACACAACACATGCAGCACTGACACATACAACACATACAGAACTAACACACACAACACATGCAGCACTGACACACAAGACACACAGCACTGACACACACAACACACACAGCACTGACACACACAACACACACAGCACTGACACATACAACACACACAGCACTGACACACACAACACATGCAGCACTGACACACAACACATGCAGCACTGACACACACAACACATACAGCACTGACACACACAACACATGCAGCACTGACACACACAACACATGCAGCACTGACACATACACAACACATGCTGCACTGACATGCACAACACACGCAGCACTGGCACACACAACACATGCAGCACTGACACACACAACACACGCAGCACTGACACACACAACACACATAGCACTAACACACACTTTCTTTAACACACACAGCACTGACACACACACAACACACACAGCACCGACACACACAACACATACAGCACTGACACACACAACACATACAGCACTTGACACACACAACACATGCAGCACTGACACACACAACACATGCAGCACTGACACACACAACACACGCAGCACTGATACACACAACACACACAGCACTGACACACACAACACACACAGCACTGCCACATACAACACATGCAGCACTGACACACACAACACATGCAGCACTGACACACACAACACATACAGAACTGACACACACAACACATACAGCACTGACACACAACACACACAGCACCAACACACAACACATACAGAACTGACACACACAACACATACTGCACTGACACACAACACACACAGCACCGACACACAACACATACAGCACTGACGCACACAACACACACAGCACTGACACAACACACACAGCACTGACACACACAACACATGCAGCACTGACACACACAACACATGCAGCACTGACACACAAAACACATACAGCACTGTCACACACAACACATGCAGCACTGACACACACAACACACGCAGCACTGACACACACAACACATGCAGCACTGACACACACAACACATACAGCACTGACACACACAACACACGCAGTACTGACACACACACACAACACATGCAGCACTGACACACACAACACATACAGCACTGACACACACAACACATGCAGCACTGACACACACAACACACAGCACTGACACACAACACATACAGCACTGACACACACACAACACATACAGTACTGACACACAACACATGCAGCACTGACTGACAACACATACAGCACTGACACACACAACACATGCAGCACTGACACACACAACACATGCAGCACTGACACACACAACACACGCAGCACTCATACACACAACACACACAGCTCTGACACACACAACACACAGCACTGACACATACAACACACACAGCACTGACACATACAGCACATGAAGCACTGACACACACAACACATACAGAACTGAGACACAACACAAACAGCACTGACACACACAGCACACGCAGCACTGATACACACAACACACACAGCACTGACACATACAACACATACAGCACTGACACATACAACACATGCAGCACTGACACACACCACACATGCAGCACTGACACACACAACACATACAGAACTGACACACAACACACACAGCACTGACACATACAACACATGCAGCACTGACACACACAACACATGCAGCACTGACACACACAACACATACAGAACTGACACACAACACAAACAGCACTGACACACACAGCACACGCAGCACTGATACACACAACACACACAGCACTGACACACACAACACACACAGCACTGACACATACAACACATGCAGCACTGACACACACAACACATACAGAACTGAGACACAACACAAACAGCACTGACACACACACACAACACATACAGCACTGACACACACAACACACACAGCACTGATACACACAACACATACAGCACTGACACACACAACACATACAGCACTGACACACAACACACACAGCACCAACACACAACACATACAGAATTGACACACACAACACATACTGCACTGACACACAACACACACAGCACCGACACACAACACATACAGCACTGACGCACACAACACACACAGCACTGACACAACACACACAGCACTGACACAAACAACACACGCAGCACTGACACACACAACACATGCAGCACTGACACACAAAACACACACAGCACTGACACACACAGCACTGACACACAACACATGCAGCACTGACTTACAACACATACAGCACTGACACACACAACACATGCAGCACTGACACACACAACACATGCAGCACTGACACACACAACACACGCAGCACTCATACACACAACACACACAGCTCTGACACACACAACACACAGCACTGACACATACAACACACACAGCACTGACACATACAGCACATGAAGCACTGACACACACAACACATACAGAACTGAGACACAACACAAACAGCACTGACACACACAGCACACGCAGCACTGATACACACAACACACACAGCACTGACACATACAACACATACAGCACTGACACATACAACACATGCAGCACTGACACATACTCAACACATGCTGCACTGACACGCACAACACACGCAGCACTGGCACACACAACACAGGCAGCACTGACACACACAACACAGGCAGCACTGACACACACAACACAGGCAGCACTGATACACACAACACACACAGCACTGACACACACAACACACACAGCACTGCCACATACAACACATGCAGCACTGACACACACAACACATGCAGCACTGACACACACAACACATACAGAACTGACACACACAACACATACAGCACTGACACACAACACACACAGCACCAACACCAACACATACAGAACTGACACACACAACACATACTGCACTGACACACAACACACACGGCACCGACACACAACACATACAGCACTGACGCACACAACACACACAGCACTGACACAACACACACAGCACTGACACACACAACACACGCAGCACTGACACACACAACACATGCAGCACTGACACACAAAACACATACAGCACTGACACACAACACATACAGCACTGACACACACAACACATGCAGCACTGACACACACAACACACGCAGCACTGACACACACACAAAACACATGCAGCACTGACACACACAACACATACAGCACTGACACACACAACACATGCAGCACTGACACACACAACACACAGCACTGACACACAACACATACAGCACTGACACACACACAACACATACAGTACTGACACACACAACACACACAGCACTGACACACACAACACATGCAGCACTGACACACACAACACACACAGCACTGACACATACACAACACACACAGCACCGACACACACAACACATACAGTACTGACACACACAACACATGCAGCACTGACACACACAACACACGCAGCACTGATACACACAACACACACAGCACTGACACACAACACACACAGCACCGACACACACAAGACATACAGCACCAACACACACAAGACACATGCACACAAGATTATTTCAGTGCATCTTTGGAGGCTACACCTCCTACCTGTCTAGCTTGCACCTCAGTTTATGCCTGTCCTATAGAGACAGAGAAATTTCACGCAAATTGACCCTGGTTAATTGCGTGAATTTTAGAAAATTTAACAGTATACATAATCAGCCACATTTATAATGTCTCTGTCCTTTATTTGCGCAATCTGCCCTTAAATGCATATGCATTAAGGAGAGAACCACACCGTGCAATCATCCACCTAGTTGGTATGCATACTGGGCTTCCAGCCCTGTGTGCCAGTTTGATACATACAACGCATGTTTCCTGGGCAGAATGTGTCATATGTGCACCTGAAAATCATTGCAAAGGATTCGTAAATCTGGCCCTTTGTGTTCAAATACCTAATTTGTCCAATTCCTCAAAATGTGTCAACAAGTTCACTAAAGTAGACATATTTGTACATAAATGTTAAAGATAGGAGTCTCAGATACAGCTAATGGTTTTGTGGAGGTTAGCAATCACACTGTAGCTATAGCTAAAGCTATTTAACCAGCTAGCTAACACTAATTCCCTCTTGTACATGATTCCTAGGGTTAGGGTTAGGGTAACATAACATAATGATGAGAACAGGCCATTCAGCCCTGCAAAGCTCACCTTTTCCTTCCCCTAAATGTACCTACTGCTGAGTTTGCCTAAAGCTAAATAGTATCTAGCACCATATAAAGCTTGGTCTTGAAAACCCCCTGTATTTCTGCCTCCACTACATGTACTGGCAAGCTATTTCACACAGTCAGTACTCACTGTGTGAAAAAAACACTTCCTAGTATCTGTATGGAATTTATCCTATTTATGCCCTCGTTCTGCCAAACAAACTCACCCTGAAGAATCGCCTGTAGTTCACTTTGTTTCCATATTGTATTCCTCATCACTCAATTGCACATCATATCCATAACTTTGGCCTGTTGTTTTGTTTATTATATGTTTGAACTAACTTTGTGAAGCTGAAGGCAAATTTCCACTTATGTGTGCAATAAACTTCTGCTTTAACATGTCTTAACAACAGCTACCAGGGCCTTCCCTCTTCTCCTACAGAAGTATTGCAGCTCTTCAATACTAACCCTAACTCCAATATTTCCATTTGCTCATTTCCCTGTGATTTTTGCACAGATTTTTTCTAATTTGAGCTTTTGTTCCACCCTGCATTTATTTCTCAGTCACACTGTCTGTGCATCCCAGGCTGTGCTTGATATTTTCCCTGAATTGCATCACATGTTTCAATAAGTCTGCACATCATGTATATGTATAGTGTAACTTAGTAAGATTTTTATTCACAGGAAAAACAAATACAAAATTAAGAACTTCATAGTAGCAAGCTGCATCCACTTTTACTTCAAATAACCAATATCCAAAATTCAGTTAAATAAATAAATATGTAACAAATAAATAATACATAATAAATACAGATAAATACTGCTTAGATTAATTCTGTATACTTAGTTTTTAAGTATTAAGTTAACACTCAATGTAAGTGGTTTAAAAAGACTGATGTCAATTTGTCATAAAGCGCAGGAACAAAGTAATTATCTTCATTAAGATACACAGTGTTCATGCACAGGCCAGCTATATGTGTGTATACATATGTTTGTCCACAAACAACAGCATCAAGATCATAACATACATTGTATCATATAAAATGGAAAACAATGTTGGTGCAGTTTGATCTGGAGTAGTAAAGTCTGCTGAACATCTGGAGGAATCTCTCCCTGCAGCTCAGGGCTTCCTGCTGTATGATTAAAGAGAAATAGATCAGTGTTTCAGGCACAGTTATGCAGATGAAGGCTCAGTAATTACACATCACTCCCTTGGACAGAACACAAAATGTGCATTTGTAACAAAAATCTAACATAAGAGGTTAATTGTCTTGATATTCTTCATGGTAAATTCTCAAGTGTAATTATTCAAAACTGTGAAATGAAAACTGTAATGTGTGTTCTGTAGCTGTATTTTTTAAATTGGTGATCAGTGTTGCTTGTGTATGATTGGTCAGCACTTACTTATCCAGGATTCTCTCGATGACCTTTTTGACCCAGGGAGCAGTGGTGTCCAGACAGATCTGCTGACCAGTCTCTTTCAGAGTGGCACTACAGGAGGAAATGCATCTCATTACACACACATGCACATACACACACAAAGTGGTCCTACAGGAGGAAATGCATCTCATTACACACACATGCGCATACACACACAAAGTGGTCCTACAGGAGGAAATGCATCTCATTACACACACATGCGCATACACACACAAAGTGGTCCTACAGGAGGAAATGCATCTCATTACACACACATGCACATACACACACAAAGTGGTCCTACAGGAGGAAATGCATCTCATTACACACACATGCGCATACACACACAAAGTGGTCCTACAGGAGGAAATGCATCTCATTACACACACATGCGCATACACACACAAAGTGGTCCTACAGGAGGAAATGCATCTCATTACACACACATGCGCATACACACACAAAGTGGTCCTACAGGAGGAAATGCATCTCATTACACACACATGCGCATACACACACAAAGTGGTCCTACAGGAGGAAATGCATCTCATTACACACACATGCACGTACACACACAAAGTGGTCCTACAGGAGAATCAGAGGGAGGGAAAGAGAGAGTCAGAGGAGGGGAGTGATGCTCACATAATCTCGGTGTCCTTGCAGTGGGCACTGGGAGGGAACAGCTCCACACTCTGAATGAGTTTCCCAATTCTTCGGCTCTCTGTCTCAATACAGCGACACCGCAGATCCACTCCTAGTCCCCTCACACTCATCCCTGCACAGGGCCAAGGGTCAGAGAGCAGGGGTCAGTAACAACAAATTATGAAATGGAGGAAAAACCAATCTCTACAGGAGTGCAGTGAATATAAAACTATGCATTTACACATTTATATAAAACTATACATTTACACATTTTCTCTCCAACTCACTCTCCCAATTGCTCAATCAGTCACTTTCTCACTCACTCTCTCACTCTCTCACACTCTCTCTCACTCTCTCACTCTCTCACTCACTCTCTCACTCTCTCACTCTCTCACTCTCTCACACTCTCTCACTTACTCACTCACACACTCACTCACTCTCACTCTCTCACTCTCTCTCTCACTCACTCTCTTTCATTCTCTTTCACTCACTCACTCACTCACTCATTCATTCTCTTTCACTCTCTCTCACTCTCTCACTCAGTAATGTGCTTCAGTCCAGTCTCACCTTCAGCGCTAAGTGCAGTCAGCAGAAGCAGGCAGATGGCAGCTGTGATTGTGTTCTTCATACTTGAAGTTGAAATTGAGTAGTATAGCAGGTTTACGCCCTGGTCTGAAGTTCAGTAGTTGATGCTGATAAGAGCGGTTTAAGAGGGTGAATGCACTGGCCTCCACAGTGCTCTGCTCTTATAACAGCAGCACCTAGAAGTGAGTCAGTAAGCTTGTGCAAGACTCTGGAAATTTTATTCTGACTTCATGAGTTAATTACAGGAAGACAGGATATCATATTAATATAGTTTTTTTTTATTGTATCAAAACTTTCCATACATATTTAATGTCTATTGTATACTCAAATGCACAGAACCAATACAAAAAACTTTTTTCTATCAAATCTTATTCAGAAGAATTTTCATACATAATATTTTACAATGTATCTTTTTTTACCCCTTTGCAAATCACAAACAAAAGTCAGCTGCTACAATTTACAGATTATAAATTATACATATCATGATACATAATAATAATTTTCCTGGGTTTGGAATTATATTTAAGATTTAATTATATTTATGATTAGGGACTAGTATCCTCATGTTGGGATGAGAGGAATATCTATGCAGATGTTGGGATGTAGCTGTATTCATTGATATGTAACATATGTTTCAACCAAATCATGAAATTGTCAAACTGACAATTCAGAATATTCCATGTATAATCTCAATAGTGGAATATCTGTTAACCTCTTGTCATTTTGAGTGATTTTAGATATGTAAGAAAACAATAATAAGCAATAATTGGAGAATGACATACATGTAGATTTGACTGAATGAATGTACGAGCCAGTCATTTTGAGTGTGGGAGTAGCGCAGTCATTATAGACAGCGAAAGCTGATAACATATTTGTGGCAGTGTGTCATTGCTTATGAATTCAGCCAAGAGAAGCTTGTGCAACATTCCTGGCCAGACGCCAAATGCAAACAAGCCAAAGCAAAGCTGTAACATTTCTGAAACCTTTTATTTATTTACTGTAAAGCAGGACAACATGCCACTTATTAGAAAAGAGTGTAATAAGCATAAACATCAGCACAGCTATAAATGGAAATAGGCAAAAGATAGATTCTGCACAGATATTCGGACATATTTTTCCACACAGTGTGGTCAAGACATGTACTGGAGGCAGAAACACTTTACAAGACCAGGCTTCATACACTTGTTTTTATGCAAACTTGAGCCGTAGGTACACCTTTTATGTTATGTTATATTATTTCACTTCACAGCTTGAATTTCCTGATGTCATTGTCATTCCTGATGTTGCCCGTGATGTTGCCCATGATGTTGCTCATGATGTTGCTCATGTATTGAGCATGGTGAAGACACAGGATGTGACAGGGCGATTGTGACTGGGTGATTATGAAACCCAGGAGTTCAATCAATGTGACAGAAGAGAAGAAATTAGAAGTGGTCCTAATACCTGCTTACCCTTCTCAATGTAATCTCTCTCCATAGGCATGTCATATGACTTGTATTGACCATGCAAGGCACAAGCAACAGGATTTTCTCTTCATCTAGCACCCTTCATACTCCCTTATTGTGTTCATTGTTCTACTGTCCAGTGCCCTTCGTCTAGAGCAGGGATACTCAGACTTGCCACTCAGAGTCAGTAGTTCTGCTGGGTTTCTCAATCAGAGTCAGTAGTTCTGCTGGGTTTCTCACTCAGAGTCAGTAGTTCTGAGTGGGTTTCTCAATCAGAGTCAGTAGTTCTGTTGGGTTTCTCAATCAGAGTCAGTAGTTCTGCTCAGTTTCTCACTCAGAGTCAGTAGTTCTGCTCAGTTTCTCACTCAGAGTCAGTAGTTCTGCTGGGTTTCTCATTCAGAGTCAGTAGTTCTGCTGGGTTTCTCATTCAGAGTCAGTAGTTCTGCTGGGTTTCTTAATCAGAGTCAGTAGTTCTGTTGGGTTTCTCAGAGTCAGTAGTTCTGCTGGGTTTCTCATTCAGAGTCAGTAGTTCTGCTGGGTTTCTCATTCAGAGTCAGTAGTTCTGCTGGGTTTCTCAATCAGAGTCAGTGGTTCTGCTGGGTTTCTCATTCAGAGTCAGTAGTTCTGCTGGGTTTCTCAATCAGAGTCAGTGGTTCTGTTGGGTTTCTCAATCAGAGTCAGTAGTTCTGCTTGTTTTCTCTTCTGGCAGATGATCCAGTAATGTCACCAATTGGCCAGAGATTTCAATCACCTGGAGCCTGTTGTTTTACTGAGTTAGCCAGATAAACCTGTTTCACAAAGCAGGATTACTGAGTTAGCCAGATAAACCTGTTTCACAAAGCAGGATTACTGAGTTAGCCAGATAAACCTGTTTCACAAAGCAGGATTACTGAGTTAGCCAGATAAACCTGTTTCACAAAGCAGGATTACTGAGTTAGCCAGATAAACCTGTTTCACAAAGCAGACAGATAATGAGACAGATAACTGCACTGACTAAAACCCAGACCCCACCCAAATCTAGAACATGGACTGGGTTTTACTTTATGCAATTATCTGCCTGACTCACTAAACAGGGCCCTGTCGGTTTTATTGGGCTGAAATTAGTACCTGATGAAAACCAGCAGAACTAATGGACGGTGGTTAGAGTATCCCTGATCTAGAGCCCTCCATACTGCAGTACTGTGCTTACTGTTCTGCATGGCATTTGGTTATGAGTGCGTCTGTGCATACGTATGTGCAAAAAAATAAGGAAATGATGTAAGACAGGAAAAAATGCTTTTCCTGTTAAGTGTTGCAGTAGCAGCAGCAACAAAAAGTGAGCCTGTTGCAAATATTAAATATTTCCATTCATTTATATATACGCTCATGAGCACTTTATTAGGTAGGCCTATACACCAACGTTTACAATCGCTAACATCCTTTTGTCCAATCTGTAGTCACATTTTCCTCTAAACACAATTAGCACAACATCCATCTGTTGTGGACCATACCATTAACACAATGTTGTTTTCACGGAATATGCAGTCAATGAATTCTACAATGCTTACATTTTCTTTACATACAAGCTTACCCAATACCAAAATTGTGGATCTTTCTTGTCTTAATTACACATGCGTGCTCACAGCATTCCAGAAATGAAATCCTAATGTTCAAAACCTTAAATATAGTATAACAACTCTACTTCTGCAACAACAGCATCTAACCCTAACCCTAACCCATTTTTAAATGAACAGATCATTGAAAGATTGAGAAATAGCTGATTTACTGAAAGTTGTGTAAAATAGACCAACCACAGCTGATTGGATACAGAACAACACAGAGCAGCAGAGAGAGAAAAAATAATGTCTGGACAAGGGAGAAGAAGAGGACCAGGGAGAGGAGTAGTTGGGCCAGGACAAGGGAGAAGGATAGGTAGGGGGAGAGGAGTAAGAATGCATGGAGGTGTTCAAAGGAGAGTAAGAGCTGTTGTCACTGATGAAATAAGAGCCACCATCATAGACTATGTGATAAACCATGGTCTATCACTGAGAGAGGCTGGTGAAAGAGTCCAGCCTAATCTCAGATGGTCAACCATGGCTTCCATTATCCGGAATTTTCAACAAACCATCAGGTAAGTAATGCATTTCACAAGGGCTTCTTCTATTATTACTGTTGCTATGTCCCACAGTAACTGCAGGCCACCAGTCCCAATGTAAATACATATGTTGTATTTTTGTTCCTCTAAAGGATGCCACATCTTCCTCCCTTGGTGGAAAGAGGAACGTTCCTCAGTGAAGACCAAGAGCATGCCATTGTAGGATTGGTTATTGCTGACAATGCAATAAAACTGAGAGGAATTTGTTGAGGACAATCTGGTATTTCACAATGTGGAAAGCACCAGCCTGACTATCATTGCTCGGACTCTGACCAAACACAGAGTTCCAATGAAACAGTTGTACACAGTTCCTTTTGAAAGGAACAATGAGGAGGTCAAGGAACTTTGGCACCTACCATCAGGGTTCAGCATTTAAAACTAACTTCAACTGAAGAAGTGATGTTTGAAGTGCCTGAAAAGTAACCTTCAACTCCCCAATTGCTTGTTTAAGGGTAAATGAAGCTGTGTCAACAGCATATAAATATATCTTAGCTGGCTAAATGCCAAAACCCAAATAATTTATAAAAATTGAAAATAAAACAGGGTTAATATTGATCCTTGTGGAACGCCTCTGCTGATCTCTAAAAAGCTCAATTTATGATCATCATCAGATACACATTGTGTTTTGCCTGATAAATAATCTCTAAACCAGTTCATTGACTCCTGACCAGACGCAATTTGGCTGAGTCAGGCTAAAAGTAACTCATGGTCAACTGAGTGAAACGACTTTGACAGGTCAACAAATAATACTGTACAGTGTTGTTTTCAATCAAGGGAGTTGTCCTGATCTGAATCCTGATGGACTCCAATGGATTCAAAGACTTTGGCCAGGACAGGTCACTTGCAGATAGGTATTTATATCTGAAGGGTCTTTAAAACAATTTTATATGAAAACTTCTATGCACCTGCCCCCAATGAGCCAACAAGATTTCATTTTCATTTAAACAACAATGCAATCAAATTACTGCCACTTTACAACATACTTGGGAATAAGGAATTAGAAAAGGAACTGGCTGGTAGTTCATCGATAGACCACATGTGAAAATGGTAAATTAGTTTAAAGGAATAAAGATCAATAAAGATATGTACACATTTTACTTAAGAATAAAGAACTTAGTTGCTACACCATACGAAGTTCCAGATAGCTGGGAAAATATGTTAGACACACGAGTCCCATGGAACCAGATATTCCTTATCCTTCATAAAACAAACACTTTTATTATGATATTTTCATAAGCTAGCTAGTTTCTAGTGACTAAAAAGATGCTAAATATCTCGGGAATAGATTCATCCCCTTTATGCCAATTCTGCCTGGAAGTTGGAATTTTTTTTGTTGGAACGTTTCTCTAATTGCTCTAGTATGTTCAAAATTATGGCAATAGAAGAAATTGGATTAGAAATATAAAGTAGGGGTGTCTCGGTGGCGCAGCCTGTAGAGCACTGACCGCATGCTCATTGCGAGCAGCGATGTCGGCGGTTCGAATCCGACCGTCTGACATTTGTCGCATGTCTTCCCCTCTCTCTCGCTCCCATTATTCCTGTCTCTCTATACTATATACTGTCCAATAAAGCTGAAAAAAGCCTAAAAAAGAAATATAAAGTAGAAGTCATCTGCATATGGAAGTTGGAGTTTTGTAAGAAACGAAACTCACACAATATGTAACATAATTAAATATTTGGCAACGGTATTTATTTTCGGGTTGTGGAGGTCTGTGGAGGCTCTAAGAATTGAGAGATTCGAGAACTTTGTTAAGTATTACAATACAGTTGAGTGAACCTTTAGCCTACACCAAGAAATGCGATATACTTAGGGAAAGTGAATGTTGGGAATAAATTATTATATTTAAATAAAAAAAGAAGCAAAATTCCTGTAGACAAGTTTCCGTAGTTGCAGCAGTTACACTATAACAGAACACTGAGTGCGATTCACACTGTAACAGAACGCTGAGTGCGATTCACGCTGTAACAGAACGCTGAGTGCGATTCACACTGTAACAGAACGCTGAGTGCGATTCACGCTGTAACAGAACGCTGAGTGCGATTCACGCTGTAACAGAACGCTGAGTGCGATTCACACTGTAACAGAACGCTGAGTGCGATCACGGCTCCTTCTGGATCGGAGCAGGAGGGAATCTTCCACATTCCTGCAGTGATGTTTGTACCAGGAGGAAGAATGATTGGGATAATCAAGCTTGCATGGCAGCGTGGATGCTGTTTGCTGTACATCCCCATAGACAGAAAGATAGATCTGTTTTTTTCCTTAAGTTTTTTGCAACAAAATGAAACAATGCTTGTTCCTGAAATAAAAGCCCACATTTACTTTCAAATTCCTGATAAACAACAAGCCATGTTATCATCATTTTTAGTTATTTCATATATAATGTTTATATGAATTTTATATTCAAGCATTTTTAATACATTCAGTAAGGTCCACAAAACAATTGAATGAGGTTATTTTAAAGGGAAAAACATTGGAATACCTTGCTCCAACACGCCCATTCTGAATCAGGAAGAGTTTCAGGGAAACATGAAACCTTAACAGGAAGCATTCCTTTCCATTCATCTGTTTTCCTCTCTCTCATTCACTGGGGAAAGTCCCTGTCAGTTTGACTATTAAAGCTGCCCTGCCCTCTAAGCTTACCTGTAATTATTTACATGTGAGCTGAGATTCCAGCCTAGACTGCAGGCATTTGACAGCAATTATACCTGAAAAAACAATCACTTACATTCACATGTATTATTATTATTCTTTCATTTAAACAGGTGGTCTCTTTTTCCAACAAAAAAAGATCAACAGTCAAAGAATTACAGTAGTGTGTGTGTGTGTGTGTGTGTGTGTGTGTGTGTGTATTAGTGTGTGTTAATTTTGGGAACCCTTTTGGATTATTCTTTGTTATTTAAAAAAATATTATCACTAAAGCCCAGACCCAGTGATTTACTCGTTAGGGCTTCAATGAGTCAGGTGAGTATAATTCCAGGGCTAAACCTTTTATTCTGAAGTAACTCCATGCTTTCAAGTATCCAACTGCAGTGGCTGTTCAGTCTGGTATTAACAACCATAGGTTCTTCTAAACAGTTGCCAAGTTTCTTTTTCCTTTTTTATTATTTTGAGACTATAAAAAAAGTTTGAAGAAATCTGTCATGTCAACTTTGTAACATTTAGAGGTCAGGTTCACTTCTGTTAACTTAGATATTAACTGTGAAAGGCTTTTTGACCAGGCGTGGCCAAACGTTTTGCACACCACTATATCTCAAACACACATTACCCATAACATCAAGCACAGACAGAAAAGCTCAAGAAAGTCAAATTTATACAATACTCAAACACAATTCGAAAAAAAGAAAAGAAATTATAGATATAAAGCCTAAATCCAGCCTTTATGCAAGAAATATTTAAGATTATGTTATTATGAGACTGAGTTTGAAGGAGATTATGGATAAACGATGAGGTAATTTGCCTAGTAAGGCCTTATAAATGAAAGAAATGCTGATAATGCTTCTAGATGTTAGGGAGAGCCGACCAACTTTCTCATATAAAACACAGTGATATTTCTAATTTGTGATAAAGTGTAAAGCACTGTGGTTGACTGCATCTGAGAGGCATGGCTGTAAAGATTAAATTCAATGGCATGTGGACCATTGTGACACATCACAATTAATTAAGTTCAGGCAAGCTCTTTCAGTAAATCCTTAAACTGTAAAATTCTGAGAAAGCACCTCTTCCTGTTATTGGACTGATGTTTATGTAATTCCTGGACTGGGCCACTTAGTGGAAATGGAAACCATCTGTCCACAATAAATCAAATAATTCTGCTAACTATGGAGCAGTAAAAGGTCAGTTTGACTACATTAATAAACTAAAAGCCTGGTACATTTTATGGTATTATTTTCTATTTTGTTGGTGCACTTTAACTATAGATATGCTCAGAATTACAGTAGTGATGATTATACACTTAACACTATGAAGATAAATCAGAAAAGTACAGAAGTACTATTCAAGTATTTATTTCATGTAATATTGGTTAATGTTGATGAAAATAAGTAAACAGATAACAATTTTTTGCATTTAATCATTCATATATTTTTCATTCCAAAGAGATTCTTTTGATGTTACAACAAATTTATTTATCTATTGCTCCAGGGGAGGATTACATTTACATTTACATTTTAGTCATTTGGCAGACGCTTTTAATCCAAAGCGACTTACAAGTGCATAGGTTCTACCACAAGTCAAAGCATCACATCCAGAACAAGAAAAATACACCTGGACTGCTGTTCTAAACATATAGTCGTCATCATAAGTGCAAATTTTTTTTTTTTTTTTTTTTTTATTTTTTTTTATTTATTTATTTTTTTTTTTGGGGGGGGGGGCGGGGTAAATCAGGAGGGGGGACTAAGGTAGAGTTTGAAGAGGTGTGTTTTGAGTCTGCGTCGAAATAGGGGGAGGGATTCTGCTGTCCTGACAGTGGTAGGCAAGTCATTCCACCACTGCGGAACCAGAACGGAAAACAGGCGTGAACGTGCAGCTCGACCGCCAGGTGCCCGTAGAGAGGGAACCGTAAGGCGACCAGAGCTGGCAGACCGGAGTGGTCTAGCTGGGGAGTAGGGAGTGATCAGGGATTGTATGTAATGTGGGGCAGTCCCCTTAGCAGCCTGAAATGCCAACACTAGGGCCTTGAATCGGATGCGTGCGGCAATAGGAAGCCAGTGGAGGCCAATGAGAAGCGGGGTGACATGAGCCGACCTGGGCTGACTGGTGATCAAGCGGGCTGCAGCATTCTGGACCAGCTGGAGGGGCTTGATGGCGCACGCTGGGAGACCGGCTAGGAGGGAGTTGCAGTAATCCAGGCGGGAAATGACGAGCGCCTGGACTAGGAGCTGGGTGGCTTTCTCCGTCAGGAGATGACGGATGCGGCGTATATTAAACAGAAAGAACCTGCAGGTTCTGGCAGTGGAGGATACTTGTGGAGCCAGGGAGAGGCAGTTATCAAGAGTCACCCCAAGATTCTTTGCCGTACGGGAGGAGGAAACTACAAAGTCCTCCACAGTCAGTGAGAGGTCGATTGACGGAGAGGACTTAGCAGGGATGTAGAGAAGCTCAGTTTTAGCAAGGTTGAGCTTCAGGTGATGGGAAGTCATCCATGCAGAGATATCAGCCAAGCAGGCAGAGATCTGTGTGGTGATTTGGGTGTCAGGGGGGAAGGAAATGAAGAGTTGGGTGTCATCAGCGTAGGAGTGATAAGAGAAGCCGTGGGAAGAGATAACAGAGCCAAGAGACATGGTGTATAGCGAGAAGAGGAGAGGCCCAAGAACCGAGCCCTGCGGGACTCCAGTTCGTAGGGGTTGAGGGTCGGAGAGTGCGCCCCTCCAAGTCACCTGGTAAGAGCGACCAGAGAGGTAGGAGGAAAACCAAGCGAGTGCAGAACCTGTGACACCCATCCCAGACAGCGATGAGAGCAGAATCTCATGGTTGACTGTATCGAAGGCGGCCGACAGGTCGAGGAAGATGAGGACAGAGGAGAGGGATTTTGCTTTAGCAGAGTGGAGTGCCTCAGTGACCGCGAGCAGGGCGGTTTCAGTGGAGTGGCCACTCTTGAAGCCAGACTGGTTGGGGTCATGGAGATTGTTGTGGAGAAGATAAGTGGACAGTTGGGAGCAGACCGCCCGTTCCAGGGTTTTAGCAAGAAAGGGAAGAAGAGAGACAGGCCGGTAGTTGTTCAGGGCAGAGGGATCGAGAGTAGGTTTTTTGAGGAGGGGAGTGACTCTGGCCCTCTTCAGGGAAGAGGGCATGGTGCCGGAAGAGAGGGAGGTGTTGATTAGAGAGGAGAGAAAAGGGAGAAAAGGGAGGATTGTCTCCTGCTTAGTCTAATCAACTGTACGTCCCTCTGGATAAGAGCATCTGCCAAATGCCATTAATGTAGCAATGTAATTAATGTAATGTGTTGTGACATACCTACTGCTCACATGCAAAAAACACAGAAACAATACTTAAGTTTCCTGGAGGTCTTCAACTACACACAGCTAGTGGAAAAAATGCACTTCCACACACAGCTTTTTTTTCGTAGACACGTGTATGTCGATAAATACCAAGTAATCATAAATCAAAGGAACGCGCACAAAATGTGATTAGCGTAAATTGACACCCCTAAAATACCTTCAGGATCACAGAATTCAATTTCAGACAATTTAAAGAGATGGCAGAGAAAAAATACTATGTAGCTTTCACATGACCTGATTTATTTTTATCATTATATGACTGTGTGCGCTACAGCTACTTAGTAACTTCTCTTTGCGAACATGAAAATATAAATAAAACTTATTTAGGACTTCTTCTATGCCAAACCCGATGAAGGTCCACTGGGATTGAAATGTTGTCTACAATAAAGGTGTGTAAGGAGCATATCAGTGTGCAGGCTTCCTTCATTTCATCCAAACTAACATCTAAACTTTGGTAATTATTGTATGTTTGTTTATATAGACTACAAAAACTACATGTGCCACGTAGGACTGGAATAAAACAGTGTAAAATATGGAGCAGCGTCCAACCTGCTGCAATTACCTATGCATCAGAGATATTGCTGTTTTTTTAATCTTTGTCTTGAGTTCCACACACTGGAAATGGTTACTGTCTGGGATTATCAATTATCAATATATTGTCAGTGTCCTGTGCAAGTCCACAAGAAGCTGAGGACAGAAAGCACTCTGTCTGGCGGTTCCAGTGTGTCTGGGCAGTCGAAACCGACTCGACAAATCGGCTCGGTCTTTGAATATGAATATGAAGTAAACCATGTTTTAATCTTCTAAGAAAGAAAGTGTTACCTTAAATACTGGAACAGCTGACCATCAGAAGTAATTTTGCAGAATAATGTTGCTTCAAACCAGTTTAAACAAATTGTTTAGCTTCAACAATCATGGAATGAGCCTTCACACATTCATTCATGCTATGCAAAAGTGATTAGGAAAATGTTTTCAGTGTTTCTGTTTATTAGCCATACTTTTACCCCAATGTAATTTTGGGAATGTTTTCTTCTCATTGCCTACGATAGTATTGTTCAATACATTTTCACCAAAACATTTTAAAGAAGTAATATAGTAGGAACCCTTTTTCGACAAATGTGGTGGTGAATAATCATTACTGCACACGACTGTATATTTCATTCTTCTGTGGTCGACTTGTGAAACTGGGACAATTCCAAACTTGCACCACCTCCTCCTGACTCACTTCCAGGTGCTGCTATTATAAGAGCAGAGCACTGTGGAGGCCAGCGCATTCACCCTCTTAAACCGCTCTTATCAGCATCAACTACTGAACTTCAGACCAGGGCATAAACCTGCTATACTACTCAATTTCAACTTCAAGTATGAAGAACACAATCACAGCTGCCATCTGCCTGCTTCTGCTGACTGCACTTAGCGCTGAAGGTGAGACTGGACTGAAGCACATTACTGAGTGAGAGAGAGTGAAAGAGAATGAATGAGTGAGTGAGTGAGTGAAAGAGAATGAAAGAGAGTGAGTGAGTGTGTGAGTGAGTGAGTAAGAGAGAGTGTGAGTGAGAGAGTGAAAGAGAATGAATGAGTGAGTGAGAGTGTGAGTGAGAGAGAGTGAGTGGAATAGTGAGAGAGTGAGTGAGTGAGTGAGAGAGTGAGAGAGAGTGTGAGCGAGTGAGTGGGATAGTGAGAGAGTGAGTGAGAATGTGAGAGAGTGAGAGAGTGAATGAGTGAGAGTGAATGATTGAGCAATTGGGAGAGTGAGTTGGAGAGAAAATGTGTAAATGTATAGTTTTATATAAATGTGTAAATGTATAGTTTTATATAAATGTGTAAATGCATAGTTTTATATTCACTGCACTCCTGTAGAGACTGGTTTTTCCTCCATTTCATAATTTGTTGTTACTGACCCCTGCTCTCTGACCCTTGGCCCTGTGCAGGGATGAGTGTGAGGGGACTAGGAGTGGATCTGCGGTGTCGCTGTATTGAGACAGAGAGCCGGAGAATTGGGAAACTCATTCAGAGTGTGGAGCTGTTCCCTCCCAGTGCCCACTGCAAGGACACCGAGATTATGTGAGCATCACTCCCCTCCTCTGACTCTCTCTTTCCCTCCCTCTGATTCTCCTGTAGGACCACTTTGTGTGTGTACGTGCATGTGTGTGTAATGAGATGCATTTCCTCCTGTAGGACCACTTTGTGTGTGTATGCGCATGTGTGTGTAATGAGATGCATTTCCTCCTGTAGGACCACTTTGTGTGTGTATGCGCATGTGTGTGTAATGAGATGCATTTCCTCCTGTAGGACCACTTTGTGTGTGTATGTGCATGTGTGTGTAATGAGATGCATTTCCTCCTGTAGGACCACTTTGTGTGTGTATGCGCATGTGTGTGTAATGAGATGCATTTCCTCCTGTAGGACCACTTTGTGTGTGTATGTGCATGTGTGTGTAATGAGATGCATTTCCTCCTGTAGGACCACTTTGTGTGTGTATGCGCATGTGTGTGTAATGAGATGCATTTCCTCCTGTAGGACCACTTTGTGTGTGTATGCGCATGTGTGTGTAATGAGATGCATTTCCTCCTGTAGGACCACTTTGTGTGTGTATGCGCATGTGTGTGTAATGAGATGCATTTCCTCCTGTAGTGCCACTCTGAAAGAGACTGGTCAGCAGATCTGTCTGGACACCACTGCTCCCTGGGTCAAAAAGGTCATCGAGAGAATCCTGGATAAGTAAGTGCTGACCAATCATACACAAGCAACACTGATCACCAATTTAAAAAATACAGCTACAGAACACACATTACAGTTTTCATTTCACAGTTTTGAATAATTACACTTGAGAATTTACCATGAAGAATATCAAGACAATTAACCTCTTATGTTAGATTTTTGTTACAAATGCACATTTTGTGTTCTGTCCAAGGGAGTGATGTGTAATTACTGAGCCTTCATCTGCATAACTGTGCCTGAAACACTGATCTATTTCTCTTTAATCATACAGCAGGAAGCCCTGAGCTGCAGGGAGAGATTCCTCCAGATGTTCAGCAGACTTTACTACTCCAGATCAAACTGCACCAACATTGTTATCCATTTTATGTGATACAATGTATGTTTATGATCTTGATGCTGTTGTTTGTGGACAAGACGGCGGCCTGTAGCATAGTGGTTAAGGTACATGACTGGGACACGCAAGATCAGTGGTTCGATCTCTGGTGTAGCCACAAAAAGATCCGCATAGCTGTTAGGCCCTTGAGCAAGGCCCTTAACCCTGCATTGCTCCAGGGGAGGATTGTCTCATTACATTACATTACATTACTGGCATTTGGCAGATGCTCTTATCCAGAGCGACGTACATTTGATTAGATTAAGCAGGAGACAATCCTCCAGTCTAGTCAACTGTATGTCGCTCTGGATAAGAGCGTCTGCCAAATGCCAATAATGTGATGTAATGTAACAAACATCTGTCTAGACGCACATAGCTGGCCTGTACATGAACAGAATTACTGAGGCATGAGTCTCTTTACTTTGTTCCTACACTTTATGACAAATTGACATCAGTCTTATATTGAGTGTTATTAACTTAATACTTAAAAACAAAGTATACTGAATTATGATGAACATATGTGAAGGTTTGCAGTATTTATCTCTATTTATTATTTATTAAATTAGATGTTATTTAACTGAATTTAGATATTGGTTATTTGAATTAAGAGTGGATGCAGCTTGCTACTATGAAGTTCTTAACTTTGTATTTGTTTTTCCTGTGAATAAAAATCTTACTAAGTTGCACTATACATATACATGATGTACAGACTTATTGAAACATGTGATGCAAATCAGGACAAATATCAAGCACAGCCTGGGATGCACATACAGTGTGACTGAGAAATAAATGCAGGGTGGAACAAAAGCTCAAATTAGGAAAAATCTGTGCAAAAATCACAGGAAAATGAGCAAATGGAAATATTGGTGTCAGGTTACTATCAAAAACATAATGATTGCAGTCACTAATGAACTAGGCTACACTGCGGAGAGAAGAAATACAAATATTTATTTCAAATATGAAGTTATTTACAGGGGTAAAAAAGCAAAGTCTCAAACAAAGACCAAGCCAAGTGTAAAACCGACAAAATGGAGAAAGTATGAAGAGCTGCAATACTTCTGTAGGAGAAGAGGCCCTAACCCTGACCCTAACCCTGGTAGCTGTCAACATAATGTAACATAACATGACATAACATAATGAAACGTTGTAGGAGAGATGTATCCGGGTGGCTGTCGTCCGGGTATTTCTCCATCCAGAGTTTTACAGCTGTTAGCCCTGCTGCAGTGTTTATGTTTGTGTAGAGACTATCTATGTCAATTGTGAATAAAATGGTGTCCTGTGTTATTTCAGTGTTTTTAACTATGCGTATGAAGTCGTATGTGTCTTTTATGTAACTGTTGTGTTTAGTTGACAGTGGAGTGAGGAAATGGTCTATGTATTCTGCGATCCTGCAGGGTTAGGGTTAGAGTTAGGGTTAGGGTTAGGGTTAGGGTTAGGGGTAGGGGTTAGGGTTAGGTTGAGTGTGTGAGGAAGGCCCTCACTGGCTGCAGAGGGCCCCTTGCACTGTCCAATGGGGCAAAGGACTAAATGAATCTTGGCCTAGTGTCAACAGTGTGTATGGTGTTTGTGTTTGGGGCTGTAATTTCGGGCGTGGCCCTAGGTTGAAACATTTGAGCTTGTTGTATGGTGGTGTTTGTTTGTCCCTCTTCTCCCATTGCAGATAGTACAGTGTACCTGTTCAATGAATTAAACATTTTAAACTAGCCAGCAAGTTAGTTGGTAGCCAAACAATTTTAAGGCTGCCCAACCTGGGCTCTTACCCTTCTAGTAGTTCCAGGGCGTGTTGACCTCCAGTCCACTGTCTTCTGCGGCGTCCCGCTGTAGATCCTGGTAGGAGGTTGACCTTTTCCCTTTTCCTGTGTGGAGCTCAGTCGGTTGGGTGAGACACGATTGTACTGTGTGCCTTCATTTAGTTTTTTTCAGGCCCTTTCTTTTTTTGAGCCCCCTCGCTAGCCAGTTTAAAATAACCTTTATTATTATTTTTAGGGGGTTTAACTTTTCAAAAACCACTTTAAAATTCAAAAAAAAAAAAAGACAGGCAGGTACTCAGTAAAATCTAGCAATTGAATTCTCTGTTTTTGGTTGTTTCCCTAACGTTTCACACCATAGTGCTTCCTGAGAGGGGCTGCAAACCAAACAGAGAGTAGAAAATACAAGGCTCTATGTGCCCTATAGGGTGTGATGGGGCGTACCACCATTGGCTCTCATCTTTACCCATCATGCCTGAGGCCACGCCCCTCTTGTCCTGCCCCTAAAAAATTTAGTTCTGTTATAAATTTTGTGTAAATTTTGTCTTTTTTATTTCGATGGTGATTTATCCTCCTGAGTGTACTGAGGAGGAAAGGAGGTCTGCCCATGGCACTGGCTAGGTTAGGTTGAGTGTGTGAGGAAGGCCCTCCAGTGCCAGGGCCCTGCAGAGGGCCCCTTGCACTGGCCGATGGGACAAAGGACGCTCCTCTTTTCCCATGTGTATGTAATGTATGTAATGTGTTTGTTCTGTGTGTTATGTTTTTTATAAGTCTGAATGAATTATCTTTATTCCGGTGATGTTATTGATAGAAGGTCAACTCGGGGAGAAGTACCCGCACCACTGCCCCCAGAAACCAAACACCCCACGGCGACTGTGCAACAAGGGACCTGCGCGCATCCAGGAAGGGCACGGATTCAATAAATATTGTAATAAATATATACATATAAATACATTTCTTAAATTAATTAAATAAATAAATAAATACTATGGTGGCTAGGACAGACCAAGAGGGTAGGTAAAAAATTAATTTAGGGACAAGAGGGCACGCCATGCTTTAAGTGCTTTATTATAAATAAAGGGTTACTTGAACCGTGATACTCACTCAAAAAAATAAATCAAATAAAATAAGAAAAAGAGAGAGACACACACTCCTTCATGCCTAAAAATTGTGTGGCAAGGCCTCCCACCTTGGCCCCTCCTAGTCCCAAGACTCTATATATAATTTAAAAAAACTTTATTTATTAGAACTTTTGCTTTATATAAACATTAAGATGCTGATCCTGGTTGGGGTAAGCGTTGAGACTGCAGCTGGGGTTTCCATTGTGATGCAGTTGCAGTGTAGTAGCCCTTGTAGTGGGGTTAGGGTAGGGTCCCCATTCGGGTTCAGGTGACTCCATTACATTACATTACATTACATTATTGGCATTTGGCAGACGCTCTTATCCAGAGCGACGTGCAACAAAGTGCATACCCATAACCAGGGATAAGTTCGCTGAAAGACCCTTGAGGGAAGTACAATTTCAACTGCTACCTGTACAACAGAGATAAGGACAAGGGCCATTTTTTTTTTTTTTTTTTTGAACAAACAAACAAACAAACTGAGCAAAAGTGACCAAAGTTAACTATCCAAACACTGCTTACCTAGCCAACTAAAAATACCGATACACAAAGCAAGTCACAGAGACAACAATTAAGGTTCACAGGGAGGTAGGGAGGGATGGGGAGAGGTGCTGCTTGAAGAGGTGTGTCTTCAGCTTGCGCTTGAAGGTGGGGAGAGATTCTATAGTTCTGACCTCAACGGGGAGTTCGTTCCACCACCGTGGAGCCAGAACAGATGCTCTGCTGAGGTTGTTTTTGTCTTTATGGGTTTGGGGGTTAAGTGCCTTGATCAGGGTGTTGTTGTCTTTTATGAGTTGTGTGATTGTACCCGGGATTTGGCTCTCCCTAGGTTCCCAGTTGGATCGGGCCATAAAGGGTGTTCTGTCTGTGTTTTCTGATCCCTCAAAAAAGACAGCTAGTTTCAGCTTTCTGTGAAACTCCTGAGCTTCTCCTTTGAGGGTTTCTTTTTGTTTCTTTCTAATGTTTGCCGTCGGTACGAATGATAGGCCTTTGTCCAGTAAACTAATTTGATTTTGTGTGGGTGAAAAGTTTTGTGCCAGCAGTATAATGTTCTTATTCCCCTTCCTGTTTGTGTTTGGGTTTGTGGGGATTCTTAGTTTAAATGTTTTAGCCAGTGTTCCAACATCTTGCCAGCTGTTCTCTCTGTCCAGTGGATGTCGTCCCGTGTAGTGTGGAAGTCCTCCTCCGGAAGCTTGGGAACATGTGGCATGTTTCGGAGGATGTGATTATTGATCTCCTCCAAATTGGATTTCTGGCGGGGTTCCAGGTTTTGGGAATAATTCATTAACGGGATCCAAATTTCTGCTGCCGGGAAGGTGTTTTTCGTCATCCTCAGCATGGTCTGCAGCTGTTTTATTGCTGTTTTTTAGGCTGCTGGTCCTTGTTGTTAATCCCAGTGGTCAGGATGACTCTCTGTACTCTGTACTCTCTGTAAATGTTGCTCTGGGGTAGCTGTCAATTTGGAGGTCTCCCCTGGAGTGGGACTGGATCCTGGAGAGGTTGGAGTCCCCCAGGATTATGTTCGGTGTGCTGGTTCTGATGGTCCATTCCTGGACCTTCCGGGTTGTTCGGGGGTGTCTGGTCGGGTAGAAGATTTCCTCCGCTACTCTGACTCCAGGGGCATGGGGTGGGGGGGTGGGAGTGGGTGCAGGGTTCAGGTCAGGGGTCAGAGTGGGAGTGGGGTTAGGGTTAGGGTGGGGGTCGGGGTCAGGGTGGGGGTGGGGGTGGGGGTTGGGGTTAGGGTTAGGGTTAGGGTTAGGTTGAGTGTGTGAGGAAGGCCCTCCAGTGCCATCACTGGCTGCAGAGAGCCCCTTGCACTGGCCGATGGGGCAAAGGAAGCTCCTCTTTTCCCATGTGTATGTAATGTATGTAATGTGTTTGTTCTGTGTGTTATGTTTATTATAAGTCTGAATGAATTATCTTTATTCCGGTGATGTTAACCGATAGAAGGACAACTCAGGGAGAAGCACCCGTACCACTCCCCCCAGAAACCAAACACCCCACGGCGACTGTGCAGCAAGGGACCTGCGCACGGAGCCCATCCAGGAAGGGCACGGATTCCATAAATATTTCAATAAATATATACATATATAAATACATTTCTGCATGAAAAAATTTCAAAAAAATTATTCATGTTGAAAAATGAAAAAATATATAAGACTATAGACTAATGACTAAAACATGAAAAATTCTCCAAAAAATTAATAATGTTGAAAAAATGTTTTTAGTGGAAAATGAAAAAATACATAAAACAAGTCTTATGACTAAAACATGAAAAATGTTCAAAAAAATTATGTTGAAAAATGAAAAAATAAATAAGACGATAGACTTATCTCTTAAAGATGAAAAATGTTCGGAAAAATTTTTTATGTTGAAAAATGTTTTTCCGTGGAAAATTAAAAAATACATGAGGCTATAGTGTTATGACTAAAACATGAAAAATTCTCAAAAAAATGTTTTTAGTGGAAAATGAAAAAATACATGAGACTATAGTCTTATATCTAAAACATGAAAAATGCTTAAAAAAATTTTCCATATTGAAAAATATTTTTCGGTGGAAAACAAAAATGAAAAAATACATGTGACTATAGTCTTAAGTGTAAAGCAAGAAAAATTCACGTAGAAAAATGTTCTTCAGAGGAAAATGAAAAAATACATAAAACTATAGTCTCATGACTAAAACATGAAAAATGTTCAAAAAATTATTCATGTTGAAAAATGAAAAATAAATAAGACTACAGACTTATGTCTAAAAGATGTTGGGAAAATTTTTTTATATTGAAAAATGTTCTTCAGAGGAAAATGAAAAAATACATGAGACTATGGTCTTATGACTAAAACATGAAAAATTCTCTAAAAAATTATTAATGTTGAAAAAATGTTTTTAGTGGAAAATGAAAACATACATGAGACTATTATAGTCTTATATCTAAAACATAAAAATGCTTAAAATTTATTGTCATATTAAAAAATATTTTTCAGTTGAAAAAAAAATGAAAAAATACGTAACACTATAGTCTTAAGTGTAAACCAAGAAAAATGGCAAAAAAGAAATTCATGTTAAAAAATGTTCTTCAGAGGAAAATGAAAAAATAAATAAAACTATAGTCTTATGACTAAAACATGAAACATTTTCAAAAAAATTATTCATGTTGAAAAATGAAAAAATAAATAAGACTATAGACTTATGTCTAAAGGATGAAAAATGTTAGGAAAAATTTTTAATGTTGAAAAATGTTTTTCCATGGAAAATGAAAAAAAAGGTAAAATTATAGTCTGATGACTAAAACATGAAAAATTCTCAAAAACATTATTAATGTTGAAAAAATGTTTTTAGTGGAAAATGAAGAAATAGATAAATCTATCATCTTATGACTAAAACATGAAAAATTCTCACAAACATTTTTAATGTTGAAAAATGTTTTTCCTTGTAAAATGCAAAAATAGATAAAACTATAGTCTTATGCCTAAAACATGAAAAATGTCCAAAAAAATTATTAATGTTGAAAAAATGTTTTTAGTGGAAAATGAAAAAATACATGAGACTATAGTCCTATGACTAAAACATGAAAAAATCTCAAAAACATTATTAATGTTGAAAAAATGTTTTTAGTGGAAAATGAAAAAATACATAAAACTATAGTCTTATCACTGAAACATGAAAAATGTTCAAAAAAATGATTAATGTTGAATAATGAAAAAATAAATAAGACTATAGACTCATGTCTAAAAGATGAAAAATGTTGGGAAAAATGTTTTATGTTGAAATATGTTTTTCTGTGGAAAATAAAAAAATAGGTAAAACTATAGTCTTATGACTAAAACATGAAAAATTCTCAAAAACATTATTAATGTTGAAAAAATATTTTACCTATTTATTTATTTATAAATGTTTTACCTATTTTTTCATTTTCCACAAAAAATTTTTTTCCAACAATGATAATGTTTTTGAGAATTTTTCATGTTTTAGTCATAAGACTATAGTTTTACCAATTTTTTCATTTTCCACGGAAAAACATTTTTGAACATAAAAATTTTTTTTGAACATTTTTAATGTTTTAGTCATAAGATTATGGTCTCATGTATTTTCTCATTTTCCACTAAAAACATTTTTTCAACATTAATAATTTTTTTGAGAATTTTTCATGTTTTAGTCATAAGACTATAGTCTCATGTATTTTTTTTATTTTCCACTAAAAACATTTTTTCAACATTAATAATGTTTTTGAGAATTTTTCATGTTTTACTCATAAGACAATAGTTTTACCTATTTTTTCATTTTCCACGGAAAAATATTTTTCCACATAAAAATTTTTTCCAAACATTTTTCATCTTTTAGACATAAGTCTATAGTCTTATTTATTTTTTCATTTTTCAACATGAATAATCTTTTTGAACATTCTACATGTTTTAGTCATAAGACTATAGTCTTGTGTATTTTTTCATTTTCCACTAAAAACATTTTTTCAACAATAATAATGTTTTTGAGAATTTTTCATGTTTTACTCATAAGACTATAGTTTTACCAATTTTTTCATTTTCCACAGAAAATTTTTTTCATACAATAATAATGTTTTTGAGAAATTTTCATGTTTTAGTCATAAGACTATAGTTTTACCTATTTTTTCATTTTCCACGGAAAAACATTTTTCATCATAAAAAATTTTTACGAACATTTTTCATCTTTATAGACATAAGTCTATAGTCTTATTTATTTTTTCATTTTTCAACATGAATAATTTTTTTGAACATTTTTCATGTTTTAGTCATAAGACTATAGTCTCAGGTATTTTTTTCATTTTCCACTAAAAACATTTTTTCAACATTAATAATTTTTTTAAAGAATTTTTCATGTTTTAGTCATAAGACTATAGTTTTATGTATTTTTTCATTTTTCAACATGAATAATCTTTTTGAACATTTTACATGTTTTAGTCATAAGACTACAGTCTCGTGTATTTTTTCATTTTCCACTAAAAACATTTTTTCAACAATAATAATCTTTTTGAGAATTTTTCTTCTTTTACTCATAAGACTATAGTTTTACCAATTTTTTCATTTTCCACGAAAAATTTTTTTCCAACATTGATAATGTTAGTCATAAGACTATAGTTTTACCTATTTTTTCATTTTCCACGGAAAAACATTTTTCATCATTAAAAATTTTTACGAACATTTTTCATCTTTATAGACATAAGTCTATAGTCTTATTTATTTTTTCATTTTTCAACATGAATAATCTTTTTGAACATTTTACATGTTTTAGTCATAAGACTATAGTCTTGTGTATTTTTTCATTTTCCACTAAAAACATTTTTTCAACAATAATAATGTTTTTGAGAATTTTTCATGTTTTACTCATAAGACTAAAGTTTTACCTATTTTTTCATTTTCCACTAAAAAATTTTTTCCAACAATAATAATGTTTTTGAGAATTTTTCATGTTTTAGTCATAAGACTATAGTTTTACCTATTTTTTCATTCTCCACAGAAAAACATTTTTCATCATTAAAAATTTTTCCGAACACTTTTCATCTTAATAGACATAAGTCTATAGTCTTATTTATTTTTTCATTTTTCAACATGAATAATTTTTTTGAACATTTTTCATGTTTTAGTCATCAGACTATAGTCTCAGGTATTTTTTTCATTTTCCACTAAAAACATTTTTTCAACATTAATAATTTTTTTAAAGAATTTTTCATGTTTTAGTCATAAGACTATAGTCTCATGTATTTTTTCATTTTTGTTTTCCACCGAAAAATATTTTTCAATATGACAATAAATTTTGAGCATTTTTCATGTTTTAGATATAAGACTATAGTCTGATGTTTTTTTTTCATTTTCCACTAAAAACATTTTTTCAACATTAATAATTTTTTTGAACATTTTTCATGTTTTAGTGATAAGACTATAGTTTTATGTATTTTTTCATTTTTCAACATGAATAATCTTTTTGAACATTTTACATGTTTTAGTCATAAGACTATAGTCTCGTGTATTTTTTCATTTTCCACTAAAAACATTTTTTCAACAATAATAATGTTTTTGAGAATTTTTCTTCTTTTACTCATAAGACTATAGTTTTACCAATTTTTTCATTTTCCACGAAAATTTTTTTTCCAACATTGATAATGTTTTTGAGAATTTTTCCTGTTTTAGTCATAAACTATAGTTTTACCTATTTTTTCATTTTCCACGGAAAAACATTTTTCAACATTAAAAGTTTTTCCGAACATTTTTCATCTTTTCGACATGAGTCTATAGTCTTATTTATTTTTTCATTTTTCAACATGAATAATTTTTTCGAACATTTTTCATGTTTTAGTCATAGGACTATAGTTTCATGTATTTTTTAATTGTCCTCTGAAGAACATTTTTCAACATGAATTTTTTAGAGAATTTTTCATGTTTTAGGCATAAAACTATAGTCTCATGTATTTTTTCATTTTCCACAAAAAACATTTTTTCAACATTAATAATGTTTTTGAGAATTTTTCATGTTTTAGTAAAAGGAGTATCGTCTCCTGTATTTTTTCATTTTCCACGCAAAAACATTTTTCAACATAAAAAATTTTTCCGAACATTTTTCATCCGTTAGACATAAGTCTATAGTCTTATTTATTTTTTCATTTTTCAACATGAATAATTTTTTTGAACATTTTTGATGTTTTAGTCGTAAGACTATAGTCTCATGTAATTTTTTCATTTTCCACTAAAAACATTTTTTCAACATTAATAATTTTTTTGAGAATTTTTCTTGTTTTTGTCATAAGACTATAGTCTCATGTTTTTTTTTCATTTTCCACTAAAAACATTTTTTCAACATTAATAATGTTTTTGAGAATTTTTCATGTTTTACTCATAAGACAATAGTTTTACCTATTTTTTCATTTTCCACTAAAAACATTTTTTCAACATTAATAATTTTTTTGAGAATTTTTCATGTTTTACTCATAAGACTATAGTTTTACCTATTTTTTCATTTTCCACTAAAAACATTTTTTCAACTTAATTTTTTTGAGAATTTGTCATGTTTTACTCATAAGACTATAGTTTTACCTATTTTTTCATTTTCCACTAAAACATTTTATCAACATTAATAATTTTTTTAAGAATTTTTAATGTTCTACTCATTAGACTATAGTTTTACCTATTTTTTCATTCCACTAAAACATTTTTTCAACATTAATAATTCTTTTGAGAATTTTTCAGGTTTTAGTCATGAGACTATAGTTTTACCCATTTTTAAATTTTCCACTAAAAACAATTGTTCAACATTAAAAATTTTTTTGAGAATTATTCATGTTTTTGTCATGAGACAATAGTTTTACCTATTTTTTCATTTTCCACGGAAAAAAATTTTTCAACATAAAAATTTTTCCCGAAGATTTTTCATCTTTTAGACATGAGTCTATAGTCTTATTTATTTTTTCATTTTTCAACATGAATAATTTTTTTGAGAATTTTTCATGTTTTACTCATAAGACTATAGTTTTACCTATTTTTTCATTTTCCACTAAAAACATTTTTTCAACATTAATAATTTTTTTGAGAATTTTTCATGTTTTACTCATAAGACTATAGTTTTACCTATTTTTCATTTTCCACTCAAAACATTTTCTCAACATTAATAATTTTTTTGAGAATTATTCATGTTTTAGTCATGAGATTATAGTTTTCCCTATTTTTTCATTTTCCACTAAAAACATTTTTTCAACATTAATAATTTTTTTGAGAATTTTTCATATTTTAGTCATGAGACTATAGTTTTACCTATTTTTTCATATTCTACGGAAAAAAATTTTTCAATATAAAAATTTTTTCCGAACATTTTTCATCTTTTAGACAAGAGTCTATAGTCTTTTTTATTTTTTCATTTTTCAACATGAATAATTTTTTTGACAATTTTTCATGTTTTAGTCATGAGACTATAGTTTTACCTATTTTTTCATTTTCCACTAAAAACATTTTTTCAACATTAATCATTTTTTTCAGAATTTTTCATGTTTTAGTCATGAGACTATAGTTTAACCTATTTTTTCATTTTCCACTAAAAACATTTTTTCAACATTAATAATTTCTTTGAGAATTTTTCATGTTTTACTCATAAGTCTATAGTTTTACCTATTTTTTCATTTTCCACTAAAAACATTTTTTCAACATTAATAATTTTTTTGAGAATTTTTCATGTTTTACTCATAAGAATATAGTTTTACCTATTTTTTCATTTTCCACAAAAAACATTTTCTCAACATTAATAATTTTTTTGAGAATTTTTCATGTTTTACTCATAAGACTATAGTTTTACCGATTTTTCATTTTCCACTAAAAACATTTTTTCAACATTAATAATTTTTTTGAGAATTTTTCATGTTTTACTCATAAGACTATAGTTTTACCTATTTTTTCATTTTCCACTAAAAACATTTTTTCAACATTAATAATTTTTTTGAGAATTTTTCATGTTTTACTCATAAGACTATAGTTTTACCTATTTTTTCATTTTCCACTAAAAACATTTTTTCAACATACATTTTTTTGAAAATTTTTCATGTTTTAGTCATGAGACTATAGTTTTACTTATTTTTTCATTTTCCACGGAAAAACATATTTCAACATAAAATTTTTTTCTGAACATTTTTCATCTTTTAGACATGAGTCCATCCATCCATCCATCCATCATCACCCGCTTATCCGGATTCGGGTCGCGGGGGCAGTAGGCAAAGCCGGGTATTCCAGGCGTCCCTCTCCCCAGCAACGCATTCTAGCTCCTCCTGGGGGATCCCGAGGCGTTCCCTGGCCAGGAGAGATATATAATCTCTCCAGTGGGCTCTGGGTCTCCCTCGGGGTCTCCGCCCAGTTGGACGAGCCCGGAAAACCTCCAAAGGGAGGCGCCCGGGAGGCATCCTGATCAGATGCCCGAACCACCTCAATTGGCTCCTTTCGACGCGAAGGAGCAGCGGCTCTACTCCGAGCTCCCTCCGGATGTCCGAGCTCCTCACCCTATCTCTAAGGCTGAGCCCGGCCACCCTACGGAGGAAGCTCATTTCGGCCGCTTGTATACGCGATCTCGTTCTTTCGGTCACTACCCAAAGTTCGTGACCATAGGTGAGGGTTGGGACGTAGATCGACCAGTAAATCGAGAGCTTCGCCTTCCGGCTCAGCTCCTTCTTCACCACAACGGTCCGGTGCAACGCCCGCATTACTGCTGACGCTGCACCGATCCGCCTGTCGATCTCACGCTCCCTTCTACCCTCACTCGTGAACAAGACCCCGAGATACTTGAACTCCTTCACTTGGGGCAAAGACTCGTTCCCAACCCGGAGGGAGCAATCCACCGTTTTCCGGCAGAGAACCATGGCCTCGGACTTGGAGGTGCTGACTCTCATCCCGGCCGCTTCACACTCGGCTGCAAACCGCTCCAGTGCGTGCTGAAGGTCACGGTCCGATGTAGCCAGCAGAACCACATCATCCGCTAAAAGCAGAGATGCGATTCTGAGGTCACCAAACCGGACACTCTCCTCACCTTGGCTGCACCTTGAGATCCTGTCCATGAATACCACAAACAGGACCGGTGACAAGGGGCAACCTTGGCGGAGTCCAACACCCACCGGAAACGTGCTTGACTTTGTGCCGAGAACGCGGACACAGCTCTCACTTTGGTTATACAGGGACCTGATGGCTCATAATAACGGCCCTGGTACCCCATACTCCCGCAGTACACCCCACAGGGTTCCCCGGGGGACTCGGTCAAAAGCCTTCTCCAAGTCCACAAAGCACATGTGGACTGGATGGGAAAACTCCCATGACCCTGCCAGCAACCCTGCCAAGGTAAAGAGCTGGTCCACTGTTCCACGGCCAGGACGGAAGCCACATTGCTTCTCCTAAATCCGAGGTTCGACCGACATGAGTCTATAGTCATATTTATTTTTTCATTTTTCAACATGAATAATTTTTTTGAACATTTTTCATATTTTAGGCATAAAACTATAGTCTCATGTATTTTTTCATTTTCCACTAAAAACATTTTTTCAACATTAAAAATGGTTGTGAGAATTTTTCATGTTTTAGTGATAAGAGAAAAGTCTCCTGTATTTTTTCATTTTCCACTAAAAACATTTTTTCAACATTAATCATTTTTTTGAGAATTTTTCATGTTTTACTCAGAAGACTATAGTTTTACCTATTTTTTCGTTTTCCACTAAAAACATTTTTTCAACATTAATGATTTTTTTGAGAATTTTTCATGTTTTACTCATAAGACTATAGTTTTACCTATTTTTTCATTTGCCACAAAAAACATTTTCTCAACATTAATAATTTCTTTGAGAATTTTTCATGTTTTACTCATAAGACTATAGTTTTACCTATTTTTTCATTTTCCACTAAAAACATTTTTTCAACATTAATAATTCTTTTGAGAATTTTTCAGGTTTTAGTCATGAGACTATAGTTTTACCCATTTTTTAATTTTCCACTAAAAACAATTTTTCAACATTAATAATTTTTTTGAGAATTTTTCATGTTTTACTCATAAGACTATAGTTTTACCTATTTTTTCATTCCACTAAAACATTTTTTCAACATTAATAATTCTTTTGAGAATTGTTCAGGTTTTAGTCATGAGACTAAAGTTTTACCCATTTTTTAATTTTCCACTAAAAACAATTTTTCAACATTAATAATTTTTTTGAGAATTTTTCATGTTTTACTCATAAGTCTATAGTTTTACCTATTTTTTCATTTTCCACTAAAAACATTTTTTCAACATTAATAATTTTTTTGAGAATTTTTCATGTTTTACTCATAAGAATATAGTTTTACCTATTTTTTCATTTTCCACAAAAAACATTTTCTCAACATTAATAATTTTTTTGAGAATTTTTCATGTTTTACTCATAAGACTATAGTTTTACCTATTTTTTCATTTTCCACTCAAAACATTTTCTCAACATTAATAATTTTTTTGAGAATTATTCATGTTTTAGTCATGAGATTATAGTTTTCCCTATTTTTTCATTTTCCACTAAAAACATTTTTTCAACATTAATAATTTTTTTGAGAATTTTTCATATTTTAGTCATGAGACTATAGTTTTACCTATTTTTTCATTTTCTACGGAAAAACATTTTTCAATATAAAAATTTTTTCCGAACATTTTTCATCTTTTAGACAAGAGTCTATAGTCTTTTTTATTTTTTCATTTTTCAACATGAATAATTTTTTTGACAATTTTTCATGTTTTAGTCATGAGACTATAGTTTTACCTATTTTTTCATTTTCCACTAAAAACATTTTTTCAACATTAATCATTTTTTTCAGAATTTTTCATGTTTTAGTCATGAGACTATAGTTTAACCTATTTTTTAATTTTCCACTAAAAACATTTTTTCAACATTAATAATTTCTTTGTGAATTTTTCATGTTTTACTCATAAGTCTATAGTTTTACCTATTTTTTCATTTTCCACTAAAAACATTTTTTCAACATTAATAATTTTTTTGAGAATTTTTCATGTTTTACTCATGAGAATATACTTTTACCTATTTTTTCATTTTCCACAAAAAACATTTTCTCAACATTAATAATTTTTTTGAGAATTTTTCATGTTTTACTCATAAGACTATAGTTTTACCTATTTTTTCATTTTCCACTCAAAACATTTTCTCAACATTAATAATTTTTTTGAGAATTATTCATGTTTTAGTCATGAGATTATAGTTTTCCCTATTTTTTCATTTTCCACTAAAAACATTTTTTCAACATTAATAATTTTTTTGAGAATTTTTCATATTTTAGTCATAAGACTATAGTTTTACCTATTTTTTCATTTTCTACGGAAAAACATTTTTCAATATAAAAATTTTTTCCGAACATTTTTCATCTTTTAGACAAGAGTCTATAGTCTTTTTTATTTTTTCATTTTTCAACATGAATAATTTTTTTGACAATTTTTCATGTTTTAGTCATGAGACTATAGTTTTACCTATTTTTTCATTTTCCACTAAAAACATTTTTTCAACATTAATCATTTTTTTCAGAATTTTTCATGTTTTAGTCATGAGACTATAGTTTAACCTATTTTTTAATTTTCCACTAAAAACATTTTTTCAACATTAATAATTTTTTTGAGAATTTTTCATGTTTTACTCATAAGAATATAGTTTTACCTATTTTTTCATTTTCCACAAAAAACATTTTCTCAACATTAATAATTTTTTTGAGAATTTTTCATGTTTTACTCATAAGACTATAGTTTTACCGATTTTTCATTTTCCACTAAAAACATTTTTTCAACATTAATAATTTTTTTGAGAATTTTTCATGTTTTACTCATAAGACTATAGTTTGACCTATTTTTTCATTTTCCACTAAAAACATTTTTTCAACATTAATAATTTTTTTGAGAATTTTTCATGTTTTACTCATAAGACTATAGTTTTACCTATTTTTTCATTTTCCACTAAAAACATTTTTTCAACTTAATTTTTTTGAGAATTTGTCATGTTTTACTCATACGACTATAGTTTTACCTATTTTTTCATTTTCCACTAAAACATTTTATCAACATTAATAATTTTTTTAAGAATTTTTAATGTTCTACTCATTAGACTATAGTTTTACCTATTTTTTCATTCCACTAAAACATTTTTTCAACATTAATAATTCTTTTGAGAATTTTTCAGGTTTTAGTCATGAGACTATAGTTTTACCCATTTTTAAATTTTCCACTAAAAACAATTGTTCAACATTAATAATTTTTTTGAGAATTATTCATGTTTTTGTCATGAGACAATAGTTTTACCTATTTTTTCATTTTCCACGGAAAAACATTTTTCAACATAAAAATTTTTCCCGAAGATTTTTCATCTTTTAGACATGAGTCTATAGTCTTATTTATTTTTTCATTTTTCAACATGAATAATTTTTTTGAGAATTTTTCATGTTTTACTCATAAGACTATAGTTTTACCTATTTTTTCATTTTCCACTAAAAACATTTTTTCAACATTAATAATTTTTTTGAGAATTTTTCATGTTTTACTCATAAGACTATAGTTTTACCTATTTTTCATTTTCCACTCAAAACATTTTCTCAACATTAATAATTTTTTTGAGAATTATTCATGTTTTAGTCATGAGATTATAGTTTTCCCTATTTTTTCATTTTCCACTAAAAACATTTTTTCAACATTAATAATTTTTTTGAGAATTTTTCATATTTTAGTCATGAGACTATAGTTTTACCTATTTTTTCATATTCTACGGAAAAAATTTTTTCAATATAAAAATTTTTTCCGAACATTTTTCATCTTTTAGACAAGAGTCTATAGTCTTTTTTATTTTTTCATTTTTCAACATGAATAATTTTTCTGACAATTTTTCATGTTTTAGTCATGAGACTATAGTTTTACCTATTTTTTCATTTTCCACTAAAAACATTTTTTCAACATTAATCATTTTTTTCAGAATTTTTCATGTTTTAGTCATGAGACTGTAGTTTAACCTATTTTTTCATTTTCCACTAAAAACATTTTTTCAACATTAATAATTTCTTTGAGAATTTTTCATGTTTTACTCATAAGTCTATAGTTTTACCTATTTTTTCATTTTCCACTAAAAACATTTTTTCAACATTAATAATTTTTTTGAGAATTTTTCATGTTTTACTCATAAGAATATAGTTTTACCTATTTTTTCATTTTCCACAAAAAACATTTTCTCAACATTAATAATTTTTTTGAGAATTTTTCAGGTTTTAGTCATGAGACTATAGTTTTACCCATTTTTAAATTTTCCACTAAAAACAATTGTTCAACATTAATAATTTTTTTGAGAATTATTCATGTTTTTGTCATGAGACAATAGTTTTACCTATTTTTTCATTTTCCACGGAAAAACATTTTTCAACATAAAAATTTTTCCCGAAGATTTTTCATCTTTTAGACATGAGTCTATAGTCTTATTTATTTTTTCATTTTTCAACATGAATAATTTTTTTGAGAATTTTTCATGTTTTACTCATAAGACTATAGTTTTACCTATTTTTTCATTTTCCACTAAAAACATTTTTTCAACATTAATAATTTTTTTGAGAATTTTTCATGTTTTACTCATAAGACTATAGTTTTACCTATTTTTTCATTTTCCACTCAAAACATTTTCTCAACATTAATAATTTTTTTGAGAATTATTCATGTTTTAGTCATGAGATTATAGTTTTCCCTATTTTTTCATTTTCCACTAAAAACATTTTTTCAACATTAATAATTTTTTTGAGAATTTTTCATATTTTAGTCATGAGACTATAGTTTTACCTATTTTTTCATTTTCTACGGAAAAACATTTTTCAATATAAAATTTTTTTCCGAACATTTTTCATCTTTTAGACAAGAGTCTATAGTCTTTTTTATTTTTTCATTTTTCAACATGAATAATTTTTTTGACAATTTTTCATGGTTTAGTCATGAGACTATAGTTTTACCTATTTTTTCATTTTCCACTAAAAACATTTTTTCAACATTAATCATTTTTTTCAGAATTTTTCATGTTTTAGTCATGAGACTATAGTTTAACCTATTTTTTCATTTTCCACTAAAAAATTTTTTTCAACATTAATAATTTCTTTGAGAATTTTTCATGTTTTACTCATAAGTCTATAGTTTTACCTATTTTTTCATTTTCCACTAAAAACATTTTTTCAACATTAATAATTTTTTTGAGAATTTTTCATGTTTTACTCATAAGAATATAGTTTTACCTATTTTTTCATTTTCCACAAAAAACATTTTCTCAAAATTAATAATTTTTTTGAGAATTTTTCATGTTTTACTCATAAGACTATAGTTTTACCGATTTTTCATTTTCCACTAAAAACATTTTTTCAACATTAATAATTTTTTTGAGAATTTTTCATGTTTTACTCATAAGACTATAGTTTTACCTATTTTTTCATTTTCCACTAAAAACATTTTTTCAACATTAATAATTTTTTTGAGAATTTTTCATGTTTTACTCATAAGACTATAGTTTTACCTATTTTTTCATTTTCCACTAAAAACATTTTTTCAACTTAATTTTTTTGAGAATTTGTCATGTTTTACTCATAAGACTATAGTTTTACCTATTTTTTCATTTTCCACTAAAACACTTTATCAACATTAATAATTTTTTTAAGAATTTTTAATGTTCTACTCATTAGACTATAGTTTTACCTATTTTTTCATTCCACTAAAACATTTTTTCAACATTAATAATTCTTTTGAGAATTTTTCAGGTTTTAGTGATGAGACTATAGTTTTACCCATTTTTTAATTTTCCACTAAAAACAATTGTTCAACATTAATAATTTTTTTGAGAATTATTCATGTTTTTGTCATGAGACAATAGTTTTACCTATTTTTTCATTTTCCACGGAAAAACATTTTTCAACATAAAAATTTTTCCCGAAGATTTTTCATCTTTTAGACATGAGTCTATAGTCTTATTTATTTTTTCATTTTTCAACATGAATAATTTTTTTGAGAATTTTTCATGTTTTACTCATAAGACTATAGTTTTACCTATTTTTTCATTTTCCACTAAAAACATTTTTTCAACATTAATAATTTTTTTGAGAATTTTTCATGTTTTACTCATAAGACTATAGTTTTACCTATTTTTTCATTTTCCACTCAAAACATTTTCTCAACATTAATAATTTTTTTGAGAATTATTCATGTTTTAGTCATGAGATTATAGTTTTCCCTATTTTTTCATTTTCCACTAAAAACATTTTTTCAACATTAATAATTTTTTTGAGAATTTTTCATATTTTAGTCATGAGACTATAGTTTTACCTATTTTTTCATTTTCTATGGAAAAACATTTTTCAATATAAAAATTTTTTCCGAACATTTTTCATCTTTTAGACAAGAGTCTATAGTCTTTTTTATTTTTTCATTTTTCAACATGAATAATTTTTTTTACAATTTTTCATGTTTTAGTCATGAGACTATAGTTTAACCTATTTTTTCATTTTCCACTAAAAACATTTTTTCAACATTAATAATTTCTTTGAGAATTTTTCATGTTTTACTCATAAGTCTATAGTTTTACCTATTTTTTCATTTTCCACTAAAAACATTTTTTCAACATTAATAATTTTTTTGAGAATTTTTCATGTTTTACTCATAAGAATATAGTTTTACCTATTTTTTCATTTTCCACAAAAAACATTTTCTCAACATTAATAATTTTTTTGAGAATTTTTCAGGTTTTAGTCATGAGACTATAGTTTTACCCATTTTTAAATTTTCCACTAAATACAATTGTTCAACATTAATAATTTTTTTGAGAATTATTCATGTTTTAGTCATGAGATTATAGTTTTCCCTATTTTTTCATTTTCCACTAAAAACATTTTTTCAACATTAATAATTTTTTTGAGAATTTTTCATATTTTAGTCATGAGACTATAGTTTTACCTTTTTTTTCATTTTCTACGGAAAAAAATTTTTCAATATAAAAATTTTTTCCGAACATTTTTCATCTTTTAGACAAGAGTCTATAGTCTTTTTTATTTTTTCATTTTTCAACATGAATAATTTTTTTGACAATTTTTCATGTTTTAGTCATGAGACTATAGTTTTACCTATTTTTTCATTTTCCACTAAAAACATTTTTTCAACATTAATCATTTTTTTCAGAATTTTTCATGTTTTAGTCATGAGACTATAGTTTAACCTATTTTTTCATTTTCCACTAAAAACATTTTTTCAACATTAATTATTTCTTTGAGAATTTTTCATGTTTTACTCATAAGTCTATAGTTTTACCTATTTTTTCATTTTCCACTAAAAACATTTTTTCAACATTAATAATTTTTTTGAGAATTTTTCATGTTTTACTCATAAGAATATAGTTTTACCTATTTTTTCATTTTCCACAAAAAACATTTTCTCAACATTAATAATTTTTTTGAGAATTTTTCATGTTTTACTCATAAGACTATAGTTTTACCTATTTTTTCATTTTCCACTAAAAACATTTTTTCAACTTAATTTTTTTGAGAATTTGTCATGTTTTACTCATAAGACTATAGTTTTACCTATTTTTTCATTTTCCACTAAAACATTTTATCAACATAAATAATTTTTTTAAGAATTTTTAATGTTCTACTCATTAGACTATAGTTTTACCTATTTTTTCATTCCACTAAAACATTTTTTCAACATTAATAATTCTTTTGAGAATTTTTCAGGTTTTAGTCATGAGACTATAGTTTTACCCATTTTTAAATTTTCCACTAAAAACAATTGTTCAACATTAATAATTTTTTTGAGAATTATTCATGTTTTTGTCATGAGACAATAGTTTTACCTATTTTTTCATTTTCCACGGAAAAACATTTTTCAACATAAAAATTTTTCCCGAAGATTTTTCATCTTTTAGACATGAGTCTATAGTCTTATTTATTTTTTCATTTTTCAACATGAATAATTTTTTTGAGAATTTTTCATGTTTTACTCATAAGACTATAGTTTTACCTATTTTTTCATTTTCCACTAAAAACATTTTTTCAACATTAATAATTTTTTTGAGAATTTTTCATGTTTTACTCATAAGACTATAGTTTTACCTATTTTTTCATTTTCCACTCAAAACATTTTCTCAACATTAATAATTTTTTTGAGAATTATTCATGTTTTAGTCATGAGATTATAGTTTTCCCTATTTTTTCATTTTCCACTAAAAACATTTTTTCAACATTAATAATTTTTTTGAGAATTTTTCATATTTTAGTCATGAGACTATAGTTTTACCTATTTTTTCATTTTCTACGGAAAAACATTTTTCAATATAAAAATTTTTTCCGAACATTTTTCATCTTTTAGACAAGAGTCTATAGTCTTTTTTATTTTTTCATTTTTCAACATGAATAATTTTTTTGACAATTTTTCATGTTTTAGTCATGAGACTATAGTTTTACCTATTTTTTCATTTTCCACTAAAAACATTTTTTCAACATTAATCATTTTTTTCAGAATTTTTCATGTTTTAGTCATGAGACTATAGTTTAACCTATTTTTTCATTTTCCACTAAAAACATTTTTTCAACATTAATAATTTCTTTGAGAATTTTTCATGTTTTACTCATAAGTCTATAGTTTTACCTATTTTTTCATTTTCCACTAAAAACATTTTTTCAACATTAATAATTTTTTTGAGAATTTTTCATGTTTTACTCATAAGAATATAGTTTTACCTATTTTTTCATTTTCCACAAAAAACATTTTCTCAACATTAATAATTTTTTTGAGAATTTTTCATGTTTTACTCATATGACTATAGTTTTACCTATTTTTTCATTTTCCACTAAAACATTTTATCAACATTAATAATTTTTTTAAGAATTTTTAATGTTCTACTCATTAGACTATAGTTTTACCTATTTTTTCATTCCACTAAAAACATTTTTTCAACATTAATAATTTTTGCCGAACAATTTTTATGTTTTAGTCATGAGACTATAGTTTTACCTATTTTTTCATTTTCCACTAAAAACATTTTCTGAACATTAATAATTTTTTTGAAAATTTTTCATGTTTTAGTCATGAGACTATAGTTTTACCTATTTTTTCATTTTCCACTAAAAACGTTTTCTCAACATTAATAATTTTTTCTAGAATTTTTCATGTTTTACTCATATGACTATAGTTTTACCTATTTTTTCATTTTCCACGAAAAAACATTTTTCAACATAAAATTTTTTTATGAACATTTTTCATCTTTTAGACATGAGTCTATTGTCTTAATTGTTTTTTCATTTTTCAACATAAACAATTTTTTTGAATATTTTTCATGTTTTAGGCATAAAACTATAGTCTCATGTATTTTTTCATTTTCCACTAAAAACATTTTTTCAACATGAATCATTTTTTAGAGAATTTTTCATGTTTTACTCATATGACTATAGTTTGACCTATTTTTTCATTTTCCACTAAAAACATTTTCTCAACATTAATAATTTTTGCCGAACATTTTTCATGTTTTACTCATAAGACTATAGTTTCACCGATTTTTTCATTTTCCACTAAAAACATTTTCTGAACATTAAAATTTTTTTTGACAATTTTTCATGTTTTAGTCATGAGACTATAGTTTTACCTATTTTTTCATTTTCCACTAAAAACATTTTTTCAACATTAATAATTTTTTCCGAACATTTTTCATGTTTTAGTCATGAGACTATAGTTTTACCTATTTTTTCATTTTCCACTAAAAACATTTTCTCAACATTATTAATTTTTTTGACAATTTGTCATGTTTTAGTCATGAGACTATAGTTTGACCTATTTTTTCATTTTCCACTAAAAACATTTTCTCAACATTAATAATTGTTTTCAGAATTTTTCATGTTTTACTCATAAGACTATAGTTTCACCCATTTTTTCATTTTCCACTAAAAACATTTTCTGAACATTAATAATTTTTTTGAAAATTTTTCATGTTTTAGTCATGAGACTATAGTTTTACCTATTTTTTCATTTTCCACTAAAAACGTTTTCTCAACATTAATAATTTTTTTGAGCATTTTTCATGTTTTACTCATAAGACTATAGTTTTACCTATTTTTTAATTTTCCACTAAAAACATTTTTTCAACATTAATAATTTTTGCCGAACAATTTTCATGTTTTAGTCATGAGACTATAGTTTTACCTATTTTTTCATTTTCCACTAAAAACATTTTCTGAACATTAATAATTTTTTTGACAATTTTTCATGTTTTAGTCATGAGACTATAGTTTTACCTATTTTTTCATTTTCCACTAAAAACATTTTCTCAACATTAATAATTTTTTTGACAATTTTTCATGTTTTAGTCATGAGACTATAGTTGTACCTATTTTTTCATTTTCCACTAAAAACATTTTCTCAGCATTAATAATTTTTTCTTGAATTTTTCATGTTTTACTCATATGACTATAGTTTTACCTATTTTTTCATTTTCCACGAAAAAACATTTTTCAACATAAAAATTTTTTCCGAACATTTTTCATCTTTTAGACATGAGTCTATTGTTTTTATTGTTTTTTCATTTTTCAACATGAATAATTTTTTTGAATATTTTTCATGTTTTAGGCATAAAACTATAGTCTCTTGTATTTTTTTCATTTTCCACTAAAAACCTTTTTTCAACATGAATAATTTTTTTGAGAATTTTTCATGTTTTACTCATATGATTATAGTTTTACCTATTTTTTCATTTTCCACTAAAAACATTTTCTCAACATTAATAATTTTTTTGACTATTATTCATGTTTTAGTCATAAGACTATAGTTTAACCTATTTTTTCATTTTCCACTAAAAATATTTTTTCAACATTAATAATTTTTTTGAGAATTTTTCATGTTTTACTCATAAGACTATAGTTTTACGGATTTTTTCATTTTCCACTAAAAATATTTTCTCAACATTAATAATTTTTTTGACAATTATTCATGTTTTAGTCATGAGACTAAAGTTGAACCTATTTTTTCATTTTCCACTAAAAACATTTTTTCAACATTAATAATTTTTTTCAGAATTTTTCATGTTTTACTGATAAGACTATAGTTTAACCTTTTTTTTCATTTTCCACTAAAAACATTTTTTTAACATTAATAATTTTTTCCGAACATTTTTCATGTTGTAGTCATGAGACTATAGTTTAACCTATTTTTTCATTTTCCACTAAAAACATTTTTTCAACATTAATAATTTTTTTCAGAATTTTTCATGTTTTACTCAAAAAACTATAGTTTTACCGATTTTTTCATTTTCCACTAAAAACATTTTTTTAACATTAATAATTTTTTTGACAATTTTTCATGTTTTACTCATGAGACTATAGTTTAACCTATTTTTTAATTTTCCACTAAAAACATTTTTTCAACATTAATAATTATTTAGAGAATTTTTCATGTTTTACTCATAAGACTATAGTTTTGCCTATTTTTTCATTTTCCACTAAAAACATTTTTTAACATTAATAATTTTTTTGAGAATTTTTCATGTTTTAGTCATGAGACTATAGTTTTACCTATTTTTTCATTTTCCACTAAAAACATTTTTTCAACATTAATAATTTTTTTCAGAATTTTTTATGTTTTACTCAAAAAACTATAGTTTTACCGATTTTTTCATTTTCCACTAAAAACATTTTTTTAACATTACAATTTTTTTTGACAATTCTTCATGTTTTAGTCATGAGACTATAGTTTTACCTATTTTTTCATTTTCCACTAAAAACATTTTTTCAACATTAATAATTTTTTCCGAACATTTTTCATGTTTTAGTCATGAGACTATAGTTTTACCTATTTTTTCATTTTCCACTAAAAACATTTTCTCAACATTATTAATTTTTTTGACAATTTTTCATGTTTTAGGCATAAAACTATAGTCTCATGTATTTTTTCATTTTCCACTAAAAACGTTTTTTCAACATGAATCATTTTTTAGAGAATTTTTCATGTTTTACTCATATGACTATAGTTTTACCTATTTTTTCATTTTCCACTCAAATTTTTTTTTCAACATTAATAATTTTTTTGAGAATTTTTCATGTTTTACTCATAAGACTATGGTTTTACCTATTTTTTCATTGTCCACTAAAAACATTTTCTCAACATTAATAATTTTTTTCAGAATTTTTCATGTTTTACTCAAAAGACTATAGTTTTACCGATTTTTTCATTTTCCACTAAAAACATTTTTTTAACATTAATAATTTTTTTGACAATTTTTCATGTTTTACTCATGAGACTATAGTTTAACCTATTTTTTCATTTTCCACTAAAAACATTTTTTCAACATTAATAATTATTTTGAGAATTTTTCATGTTTTACTCATAAGACTATAGTTTTGCCTATTTTTTCATTTTCCACTAAAAACATTTTTTCAACATTAATAATTTTTTTCAGAATTTTTCATGTTTTACACATAAGATTATAGTTTTACCTATTTTTTCATTTTCCACTAAAAACATTTTCTCAACATTAATAATTTTTGCCGAACATTTTTCATGTTTTACTCATAAGACTATAGTTTCACCGATTTTTTCATTTTCCACTAAAACCATTTTCTCAACATTAAAATTTTTTTTGACAATTCTTCATGTTTTAGTCATGAGACTATACTTTTACCTATTTTTTCATTTTCCACTAAAAACATTTTTTCAACATTAATAATTTTTTCCGAACATTTTTCATGTTTTAGTCATGAGACTATAGTTTTACCTATTTTTTCATTTTCCACTAAAAACATTTTCTCAACATTATTAATTTTTTTGACAATTTGTCATGTTTTAGTCATGAGACTATAGTTTGACCTATTTTTTCATTTTCCACTAAAAACATTTTCTCAACATTAATAATTGTTTTCAGAATTTTTCATGTTTTACTCATAAGACTATAGTTTCACCCATTTTTTCATTTTCCACTAAAAACATTTTCTGAACATTAATAATTTTTTTGAAAATTTTTCATGTTTTAGTCATGAGACTATAGTTTTACCTATTTTTTCATTTTCCACTAAAAACGTTTTCTCAACATTAATAATTTTTTTGAGCATTTTTCATGTTTTACTCATAAGACTATAGTTTTACCTATTTTTTAATTTTCCACTAAAAACATTTTTTCAACATTAATAATTTTTGCCGAACAATTTTCATGTTTTAGTCATGAGACTATAGTTTTACCTATTTTTTCATTTTCCACTAAAAACATTTTCTGAACATTAATAATTTTTTTGACAATTTTTCATGTTTTAGTCATGAGACTATAGTTTTACCTATTTTTTCATTTTCCACTAAAAACATTTTCTCAACATTAATAATTTTTTTGACAATTTTTCATGTTTTAGTCATGAGACTATAGTTGTACCTATTTTTTCATTTTCCACTAAAAACATTTTCTCAGCATTAATAATTTTTTCTTGAATTTTTCATGTTTTACTCATATGACTATAGTTTTACCTATTTTTTCATTTTCCACGAAAAAACATTTTTCAACATAAAAATTTTTTCCGAACATTTTTCATCTTTTAGACATGAGTCTATTGTTTTTATTGTTTTTTCATTTTTCAACATGAATAATTTTTTTGAATATTTTTCATGTTTTAGGCATAAAACTATAGTCTCTTGTATTTTTTTCATTTTCCACTAAAAACCTTTTTTCAACATGAATAATTTTTTTGAGAATTTTTCATGTTTTACTCATATGATTATAGTTTTACCTATTTTTTCATTTTCCACTAAAAACATTTTCTCAACATTAATAATTTTTTTGACTATTATTCATGTTTTAGTCATAAGACTATAGTTTAACCTATTTTTTCATTTTCCACTAAAAATATTTTTTCAACATTAATAATTTTTTTGAGAATTTTTCATGTTTTACTCATAAGACTATAGTTTTACGGATTTTTTCATTTTCCACTAAAAATATTTTCTCAACATTAATAATTTTTTTGACAATTATTCATGTTTTAGTCATGAGACTAAAGTTGAACCTATTTTTTCATTTTCCACTAAAAACATTTTTTCAACATTAATAATTTTTTTCAGAATTTTTCATTTTTTACTCATAAGACTATAGTTTTACCGATTTTTTCATTTTCCACAAAAAACATTTTTTCAACATTAATAATTTTTTTGAGAATTTTTCATGTTTTACTCATAAGACTATAGTTTTACCTATTTTTAAATTTTCCACTAAAAACAATTTTTCAACATTAATAATTTTTGCCGAACAATTTTCATGTTTTAGTCATGAGACTATAGTTTTACCTATTTTTTCATTTTCCACTAAAAACATTTTTTCAACATTAATAATTTTTGCCGAACATTTTTCATGTTTTAGTCATGAGACTATAGTTTTACCTATTTTTTCATTTTCAACTAAAAACGTTTTCTCAACATTAATAATTTTTTGGACAATTTTTCATGTTTTAGTCATGAGACTATAGTTTTACCTATTTTTAAATTTTCCACTAAAAACATTTTCTCAACATTAATAATTTTTGCCGAACAATTTTCATGTTTTAGTCATGAGACTATAGTTTTACCTATTTTTTCATTTTCCACTAAAAACATTTTTTCAACATTAATAATTTTTGCCGAACATTTTTCATGTTTTAGTCATGAGACTATAGTTTTACCTATTTTTTCATTTTCCACTAAAAACGTTTTCTCAACATTAATAATTTTTTGGACAATTTTTCATGTTTTAGTCATGAGACTATAGTTTTACCTATTTTTTCATTTTCCACTAAAAACATTTTCTCAACATTAATAATTTTTTCTAGAATTTTTCATGTTTTACTCATATGACTATAGTTTTACCTATTTTTTCATTTTCCACAAAAAAACATTTTTCAACATGAAATTTTTTTCCGAACATTTTTCATCCTTTAGACATGAGTCTATTGTCTTAATTGTTTTTTCATTTTTCAACATGAACAATTTTTTTGAATATTTTTCATGTTTTAGGCATAAAACTATAGTCTCATGTATTTTTTCATTTTCCACTAAAAACATTTTTCAACATTAAAATTTTTTCCGAACATTTTTCCTCTTTTAGTCATGAGTCTATTGACTTAATTGTTTTTTCATTTTTCAACATGAATAATTTTTTTGAATATTTTTCATGTTTTAGGCATAAAACTATAGTCTCATGTATTTTTTCATTTTCCTCTAAAAACATTTTTTCAACATGAATAATTTTTTTGAGAATTTTTCATGTTTTACTCATAAGACTATAGTTTTACCTATTTTTTAATTTTCCACTAAAAACATTTTCTCAACATTAATATTTTTTTTGAGAATTTTTCATGTTTTAGTAATGAGAATATAGTTTAACCTATTTTTTCAGTTTCCACTAAAAACATTTTTTCAACATTAATAATTTTTTTCAGAATTTTTCATTTTTTACTCATAAGACTATAGTTTTACCGATTTTTTCATTTTCCACAAAAAACATTTTTTCAACATTAATAATTTTTTTGAGCATTTTTCATGTTTTACTCATAAGACTATAGTTTTACCTATTTTTTAATTTTCCACTAAAAACATTTTTTCAACATTAATAATTTTTGCCGAACAATTTTCATGTTTTAGTCATGAGACTATAGTTTTACCTATTTTTTCATTTTCCACTAAAAACATTTTCTGAACATTAATAATTTTTTTGACAATTTTTCATGTTTTAGTCATGAGACTATAGTTTTACCTATTTTTTCATTTTCCACTAAAAACATTTTTTCAACATTAATAATTTTTGCCGAACATTTTTCATGTTTTAGTCATGAGACTATAGTTTTACCTATTTTTTCATTTTCCACTAAAAACGTTTTCTCAACATTAATAATTTTTTTGACAATTTTTCATGTTTTAGTCATGAGACTATAGTTTCATGTATTTTTTCATTTTCCACTAAAAACATTTTTTCAACATGAATAATTTTTTTGAGAATTTTTCATGTTTTACTCATATGACTATAGTTTTACCTATTTTTTCATTTTCCACTAAAAACATTTTCTGAACATTAATAATTTTTTTGAAAATTTTTCATGTTTTAGTCATGAGACTATAGTTTTACCTATTTTTTCATTTTCCACTAAAAACGTTTTCTCAACATTAATAATTTTTTCTAGAATTTTTCATGTTTTACTCATATGACTATAGTTTTACCTATTTTTTCATTTTCCACGAAAAAACATTTTTCAACATAAAATTTTTTTATGAACATTTTTCATCTTTTAGACATGAGTCTATTGTCTTAATTGTTTTTTCATTTTTCAACATGAACAATTTTTTTGAATATTTTTCATGTTTTAGGCATAAAACTATAGTCTCATGTATTTTTTCATTTTCCACTAAAAACATTTTTTCAACATGAATCATTTTTTAGAGAATTTTTCATGTTTTACTCATATGACTATAGTTTTACCTATTTTTTCATTTTCCACTAAAAACATTTTTTAACATTAATAATTTTTTTGAGAATTTTTCATGTTTTAGTCATGAGACTATAGTTTTACCTATTTTTTCATTTTCCACTAAAAATTTTTTTTCAACATTAATAATTTTTTTGAGAATTTTTCATGTTTTACTCATAAGACTATGGTTTTACCTATTTTTTCATTGTCCACTAAAAACATTTTCTCAACATTAATAATTTTTTTGACAATTATTCATATTTTAGTCATGAGACTATAGTTTAACCTATTTTTTCATTTTCCACTAAAAACATTTTTTCAACATTAATAATTTTTTTCAGAATTTTTCATGTTTTACTCAAAAAACTATAGTTTTACCGATTTTTTCATTTTCCACTAAAAACATTTTTTTAACATTAATAATTTTTTTGACAATTTTTCATGTTTTACTCATGAGACTATAGTTTAACCTATTTTTTCATTTTCCACTAAAAACATTTTTTCAACATTAATAATTATTTTGAGAATTTTTCATGTTTTACTCATAAGACTATAGTTTTGCCTATTTTTTCATTTTCCACTAAAAACATTTTTTCAACATTAATAATTTTTTTCAGAATTTTTCATGTTTTACACATAAGATTATAGTTTTACCTATTTTTTCATTTTCCACTAAAAAATTTTTCTCAACATTAATAATTTTTGCCGAACATTTTTCATGTTTTAGTCATGAGACTATAGTTTTACCTATTTTTTCATTTTCCACTAAAACCATTTTCTCAACATTAAAATTTTTTTTGACAATTCTTCATGTTTTAGTCATGAGACTATAGTTTTACCTATTTTTTCATTTTCCACTAAAAACATTTTTTCAACATTAATAATTTTTTCCGAACATTTTTCATGTTTTAGTCATGAGACTATAGTTTTACCTATTTTTTCATTTTCCACTAAAAACATTTTCTCAACATTATTAATTTTTTTGACAATTTTTCATGTTTTAGGCATAAAACTATAGTCTCATGTATTTTTTCATTTTCCACTAAAAACGTTTTTTCAACATGAATCATTTTTTAGAGAATTTTTCATGTTTTACTCATATGACTATAGTTTTACCTATTTTTTCATTTTCCACTCAAATTTTTTTTTCAACATTAATAATTTTTTTGAGAATTTTTCATGTTTTACTCATAAGACTATGGTTTTACCTATTTTTTCATTGTCCACTAAAAACATTTTCTCAACATTAATAATTTTTTTGACAATTATTCATATTTTAGTCATGAGACTATAGTTTAACCTATTTTTTCATTTTCCACAAAAACATTTTCTCAACATTAATAATTTTTTTCAGAATTTTTCATGTTTTACTCAAAAGACTATAGTTTTACCGATTTTTTCATTTTCCACTAAAAACATTTTTTTAACATTAATAATTTTTTTGACAATTTTTCATGTTTTACTCATGAGACTATAGTTTAACCTATTTTTTCATTTTCCACTAAAAACATTTTTTCAACATTAATAATTATTTTGAGAATTTTTCATGTTTTACTCATAAGACTATAGTTTTGCCTATTTTTTCATTTTCCACTAAAAACATTTTTTCAACATTAATAATTTTTTTCAGAATTTTTCATGTTTTACACATAAGATTATAGTTTTACCTATTTTTTCATTTTCCACTAAAAACATTTTCTCAACATTAATAATTTTTGCCGAACATTTTTCATGTTTTAGTCATGAGACTATAGTTTTACCTATTTTTTCATTTTCCACTAAAACCATTTTCTCAACATTAAAATTTTTTTTGACAATTCTTCATGTTTTAGTCATGAGACTATACTTTTACCTATTTTTTCATTTTCCACTAAAAACATTTTTTCAACATTAATAATTTTTTCCGAACATTTTTCATGTTTTACTCATGAGACTATAGTTTTACCTATTTTTTCATTTTCCACTAAAAACATTTTCTCAACATTATTAATTTTTTTGACAATTTGTCATGTTTTAGTCATGAGACTATAGTTTGACCTATTTTTTCATTTTCCACTAAAAACATTTTCTCAACATTAATAATTGTTTTCAGAATTTTTCATGTTTTACTCATAAGACTATAGTTTCACCCATTTTTTCATTTTACACTAAAAACATTTTCTGAACATTAATAATTTTTTTGAAAATTTTTCATGTTTTAGTCATGAGACTATAGTTTTACCTATTTTTTCATTTTCCACTAAAAACGTTTTCTCAACATTAATAATTTTTTTGAGAATTTTTCATGTTTTACTCATAAGACTATAGTTTTACCTATTTTTTAATTTTCCACTAAAAACATTTTTTCAACATTAATAATTTTTGCCGAACAATTTTCATGTTTTAGTCATGAGACTATAGTTTTACCTATTTTTTCATTTTCCACTAAAAACATTTTCTGAACATTAATAATTTTTTTGACAATTTTTCATGTTTTAGTCATGAGACTATAGTTTTACCTATTTTTTCATTTTCCACTAAAAACATTTTCTCAACATTAATAATTTTTTTGACAATTTTTCATGTTTTAGTCATGAGACTATAGTTGTACCTATTTTTTCATTTTCCACTAAAAACATTTTCTCAGCATTAATAATTTTTTCTTGAATTTTTCATGTTTTACTCATAAGACTATAGTTTTACCTATTTTTTCATTTTCCACGAAAAAACATTTTTCAACATAAAAATTTTTTCCGAACATTTTTCATCTTTTAGACATGAGTCTATTGTTTTTATTGTTTTTTCATTTTTCAACATGAATAATTTTTTTGAATATTTTTCATGTTTTAGGCATAAAACTATAGTCTCTTGTATTTTTTTCATTTTCCACTAAAAACCTTTTTTCAACATGAATAATTTTTTTGAGAATTTTTCATGTTTTACTCATATGATTATAGTTTTACCTATTTTTTCATTTTCCACTAAAAACATTTTCTCAACATTAATAATTTTTTTGACTATTATTCATGTTTTAGTCATAAGACTATAGTTTAACCTATTTTTTCATTTTCCACTAAAAACATTTTTTCAACATTAATAATTTTTTTGAGAATTTTTCATGTTTTACTCATAAGACTATAGTTTTACCGATTTTTTCATTTTCCACTAAAAACATTTTTTTAACATTAATAATTTTTTTGACAATTTTTCATGTTTTACTCATGAGACTATAGTTTAACCTATTTTTTCATTTTCCACTAAAAACATTTTTTCAACATTAATAATTATTTTGAGAATTTTTCATGTTTTACTCATAAGACTATAGTTTTGCCTATTTTTTCATTTTCCACTAAAAACATTTTTTCAACATTAATAATTTTTTTCAGAATTTTTCATGTTTTACACATAAGATTATAGTTTTACCTATTTTTTCATTTTCCACTAAAAAATTTTTCTCAACATTAATAATTTTTGCCGAACATTTTTCATGTTTTAGTCATGAGACTATAGTTTTACCTATTTTTTCATTTTCCACTAAAACCATTTTCTCAACATTAAAATTTTTTTTGACAATTCTTCATGTTTTAGTCATGAGACTATAGTTTTACCTATTTTTTCATTTTCCACTAAAAACATTTTTTCAACATTAATAATTTTTTCCGAACATTTTTCATGTTTTAGTCATGAGACTATAGTTTTACCTATTTTTTCATTTTCCACTAAAAACATTTTCTCAACATTATTAATTTTTTTGACAATTTTTCATGTTTTAGGCATAAAACTATAGTCTCATGTATTTTTTCATTTTCCACTAAAAACGTTTTTTCAACATGAATCATTTTTTAGAGAATTTTTCATGTTTTACTCATATGACTATAGTTTTACCTATTTTTTCATTTTCCACTCAAATTTTTTTTTCAACATTAATAATTTTTTTGAGAATTTTTCATGTTTTACTCATAAGACTATGGTTTTACCTATTTTTTCATTGTCCACTAAAAACATTTTCTCAACATTAATAATTTTTTTGACAATTATTCATATTTTAGTCATGAGACTATAGTTTAACCTATTTTTTCATTTTCCACAAAAACATTTTCTCAACATTAATAATTTTTTTCAGAATTTTTCATGTTTTACTCAAAAGACTATAGTTTTACCGATTTTTTCATTTTCCACTAAAAACATTTTTTTAACATTAATAATTTTTTTGACAATTTTTCATGTTTTACTCATGAGACTATAGTTTAACCTATTTTTTCATTTTCCACTAAAAACATTTTTTCAACATTAATAATTATTTTGAGAATTTTTCATGTTTTACTCATAAGACTATAGTTTTGCCTATTTTTTCATTTTCCACTAAAAACATTTTTTCAACATTAATAATTTTTTTCAGAATTTTTCATGTTTTACACATAAGATTATAGTTTTACCTATTTTTTCATTTTCCACTAAAAACATTTTCTCAACATTAATAATTTTTGCCGAACATTTTTCATGTTTTAGTCATGAGACTATAGTTTTACCTATTTTTTCATTTTCCACTAAAACCATTTTCTCAACATTAAAATTTTTTTTGACAATTCTTCATGTTTTAGTCATGAGACTATACTTTTACCTATTTTTTCATTTTCCACTAAAAACATTTTTTCAACATTAATAATTTTTTCCGAACATTTTTCATGTTTTACTCATGAGACTATAGTTTTACCTATTTTTTCATTTTCCACTAAAAACATTTTCTCAACATTATTAATTTTTTTGACAATTTGTCATGTTTTAGTCATGAGACTATAGTTTGACCTATTTTTTCATTTTCCACTAAAAACATTTTCTCAACATTAATAATTGTTTTCAGAATTTTTCATGTTTTACTCATAAGACTATAGTTTCACCCATTTTTTCATTTTACACTAAAAACATTTTCTGAACATTAATAATTTTTTTGACAATTTTTCATGTTTTAGTCATGAGACTATAGTTTTACCTATTTTTTCATTTTCCACTAAAAACATTTTCTCAACATTAATAATTTTTTTGACAATTTTTCATGTTTTAGTCATGAGACTATAGTTGTACCTATTTTTTCATTTTCCACTAAAAACATTTTCTCAGCATTAATAATTTTTTCTTGAATTTTTCATGTTTTACTCATAAGACTATAGTTTTACCTATTTTTTCATTTTCCACGAAAAAACATTTTTCAACATAAAAATTTTTTCCGAACATTTTTCATCTTTTAGACATGAGTCTATTGTTTTTATTGTTTTTTCATTTTTCAACATGAATAATTTTTTTGAATATTTTTCATGTTTTAGGCATAAAACTATAGTCTCTTGTATTTTTTTCATTTTCCACTAAAAACCTTTTTTCAACATGAATAATTTTTTTGAGAATTTTTCATGTTTTACTCATATGATTATAGTTTTACCTATTTTTTCATTTTCCACTAAAAACATTTTCTCAACATTAATAATTTTTTTGACTATTATTCATGTTTTAGTCATAAGACTATAGTTTAACCTATTTTTTCATTTTCCACTAAAAACATTTTTTCAACATTAATAATTTTTTTGAGAATTTTTCATGTTTTACTCATAAGACTATAGTTTTACCGATTTTTTCATTTTCCACTAAAAATATTTTCTCAACATTAATAATTTTTTTGACAATTATTCATGTTTTAGTCATGAGACTAAAGTTGAACCTATTTTTTCATTTTCCACTAAAAACATTTTTTCAACATTAATAATTTTTTTCAGAATTTTTCATGTTTTACTGATAAGACTATAGTTTAACCTATTTTTTCATTTTCCACTAAAAACATTTTTTTAACATTAATAATTTTTTCCGAACATTTTTCATGTTTTAGTCATGAGACTATAGTTTTACCTATTTTTTTATTTTCCACTAAAAACATTTTTTCAACATTAATAATTTTTTTCAGAATTTTTCATGTTTTACTCAAAAAACTATAGTTTTACCGATTTTTTCATTTTCCACTAAAAACATTTTTTTAACATTAATAATTTTTTTGACAATTTTTCATGTTTTACTCATGAGACTATAGTTTAACCTATTTTTTAATTTTCCACTAAAAACATTTTTTCAACATTAATAATTATTTAGAGAATTTTTCATGTTTTACTCATAAGACTATAGTTTAACCTATTTTTTCATTTTCCACTAAAAACATTTTTTCAACATTAATAATTTTTTTCAGAATTTTTCATGTTTTACTCAAAAAACTATAGTTTTACCGATTTTTTCATTTTCCACTAAAAACATTTTTTTAACATTAATAATTTTTTTGACAATTTTTCATGTTTTACTCATGAGACTATAGTTTAACCTATTTTTTCATTTTCCACTAAAAACATTTTTTCAACATTAATAATTATTTTGAGAATTTTTCATGTTTTACTCATAAGACTATAGTTTTGCCTATTTTTTCATTTTCCACTAAAAACATTTTTTCAACATTAATAATTTTTTTCAGAATTTTTCATGTTTTACACATAAGATTATAGTTTTACCTATTTTTTCATTTTCCACTAAAAAATTTTTCTCAACATTAATAATTTTTGCCGAACATTTTTCATGTTTTAGTCATGAGACTATAGTTTTACCTATTTTTTCATTTTCCACTAAAACCATTTTCTCAACATTAAAATTTTTTTTGACAATTCTTCATGTTTTAGTCATGAGACTATAGTTTTACCTATTTTTTCATTTTCCACTAAAAACATTTTTTCAACATTAATAATTTTTTCCGAACATTTTTCATGTTTTAGTCATGAGACTATAGTTTTACCTATTTTTTCATTTTCCACTAAAAACATTTTCTCAACATTATTAATTTTTTTGACAATTTTTCATGTTTTAGGCATAAAACTATAGTCTCATGTATTTTTTCATTTTCCACTAAAAACGTTTTTTCAACATGAATCATTTTTTAGAGAATTTTTCATGTTTTACTCATATGACTATAGTTTTACCTATTTTTTCATTTTCCACTCAAATTTTTTTTTCAACATTAATAATTTTTTTGAGAATTTTTCATGTTTTACTCATAAGACTATGGTTTTACCTATTTTTTCATTGTCCACTAAAAACATTTTCTCAACATTAATAATTTTTTTGACAATTATTCATATTTTAGTCATGAGACTATAGTTTAACCTATTTTTTCATTTTCCACAAAAACATTTTCTCAACATTAATAATTTTTTTCAGAATTTTTCATGTTTTACTCAAAAGACTATAGTTTTACCGATTTTTTCATTTTCCACTAAAAACATTTTTTTAACATTAATAATTTTTTTGACAATTTTTCATGTTTTACTCATGAGACTATAGTTTAACCTATTTTTTCATTTTCCACTAAAAACATTTTTTCAACATTAATAATTATTTTGAGAATTTTTCATGTTTTACTCATAAGACTATAGTTTTGCCTATTTTTTCATTTTCCACTAAAAACATTTTTTCAACATTAATAATTTTTTTCAGAATTTTTCATGTTTTACACATAAGATTATAGTTTTACCTATTTTTTCATTTTCCACTAAAAACATTTTCTCAACATTAATAATTTTTGCCGAACATTTTTCATGTTTTAGTCATGAGACTATAGTTTTACCTATTTTTTCATTTTCCACTAAAACCATTTTCTCAACATTAAAATTTTTTTTGACAATTCTTCATGTTTTAGTCATGAGACTATACTTTTACCTATTTTTTCATTTTCCACTAAAAACATTTTTTCAACATTAATAATTTTTTCCGAACATTTTTCATGTTTTAGTCATGAGACTATAGTTTTACCTATTTTTTCATTTTCCACTAAAAACATTTTCTCAACATTATTAATTTTTTTGAGCATTTTTCATGTTTTACTCATAAGACTATAGTTTTACCTATTTTTTAATTTTCCACTAAAAACATTTTTTCAACATTAATAATTTTTGCCGAACAATTTTCATGTTTTAGTCATGAGACTATAGTTTTACCTATTTTTTCATTTTCCACTAAAAACATTTTCTGAACATTAATAATTTTTTTGACAATTTTTCATGTTTTAGTCATGAGACTATAGTTTTACCTATTTTTTCATTTTCCACTAAAAACATTTTCTCAACATTAATAATTTTTTTGACAATTTTTCATGTTTTAGTCATGAGACTATAGTTGTACCTATTTTTTCATTTTCCACTAAAAACATTTTCTCAGCATTAATAATTTTTTCTTGAATTTTTCATGTTTTACTCATATGACTATAGTTTTACCTATTTTTTCATTTTCCACGAAAAAACATTTTTCAACATAAAAATTTTTTCCGAACATTTTTCATCTTTTAGACATGAGTCTATTGTTTTTATTGTTTTTTCATTTTTCAACATGAATAATTTTTTTGAATATTTTTCATGTTTTAGGCATAAAACTATAGTCTCTTTTATTTTTTTCATTTTCCACTAAAAACCTTTTTTCAACATGAATAATTTTTTTGAGAATTTTTCATGTTTTACTCATATGATTATAGTTTTACCTATTTTTTCATTTTCCACTAAAAACATTTTCTCAACATTAATAATTTTTTTGACTATTATTCATGTTTTAGTCATAAGACTATAGTTTAACCTATTTTTTCATTTTCCACTAAAAACATTTTTTCAACATTAATAATTTTTTTGAGAATTTTTCATGTTTTACTCATAAGACTATAGTTTTACCGATTTTTTCATTTTCCACTAAAAATATTTTCTCAACATTAATAATTTTTTTGACAATTATTCATGTTTTAGTCATGAGACTAAAGTTGAACCTATTTTTTCATTTTCCACTAAAAACATTTTTTCAACATTAATAATTTTTTTCAGAATTTTTCATGTTTTACTGATAAGACTATAGTTTAACCTATTTTTTCATTTTCCACTAAAAACATTTTTTTAACATTAATAATTTTTTCCGAACATTTTTCATGTTTTAGTCATGAGACTATAGTTTTACCTATTTTTTCATTTTCCACTAAAAACATTTTTTCAACATTAATAATTTTTTTCAGAATTTTTCATGTTTTACTCAAAAAACTATAGTTTTACCGATTTTTTCATTTTCCACTAAAAACATTTTTTTAACATTAATAATTTTTTTGACAATTTTTCATGTTTTACTCATGAGACTATAGTTTAACCTATTTTTTAATTTTCCACTAAAAACATTTTTTCAACATTAATAATTATTTAGAGAATTTTTCATGTTTTACTCATAAGACTATAGTTTTGCCTATTTTTTCATTTTCCACTAAAAACATTTTTTCAACATTAATAATTTTTTTCAGAATTTTTCATGTTTTACACATAAGATTATAGTTTTACCTATTTTTTCATTTTCCACTAAAAAAATTTTCTCAACATTAATAATTTTTGCCGAACATTTTTCATGTTTTAGTCATGAGACTATAGTTTTACCTATTTTTTCATTTTCCACTAAAACCATTTTCTCAACATTAAAATTTTTTTTGACAATTCTTCATGTTTTAGTCATGAGACTATAGTTTTACCTATTTTTTCATTTTCCACTAAAAACATTTTTTCAACATTAATAATTTTTTCCGAACATTTTTCATGTTTTAGTCATGAGACTATAGTTTTACCTATTTTTTCATTTTCCACTAAAAACATTTTCTCAACATTATTAATTTTTTTGACAATTTTTCATGTTTTAGGCATAAAACTATAGTCTCATGTATTTTTTCATTTTCCACTAAAAACATTTTTTCAACATGAATCATTTTTTAGAGAATTTTTCATGTTTTACTCATATGACTATAGTTTTACCTATTTTTTCATTTTCCACTCAAATTTTTTTTTCAACATTAATAATTTTTTTGAGAATTTTTCATGTTTTACTCATAAGACTATGGTTTTACCTATTTTTTCATTGTCCACTAAAAACATTTTCTCAACATTAATAATTTTTTTGACAATTATTCATATTTTAGTCATGAGACTATAGTTTAACCTATTTTTTCATTTTCCACAAAAACATTTTCTCAACATTAATAATTTTTTTCAGAATTTTTCATGTTTTACTCAAAAGACTATAGTTTTACCGATTTTTTCATTTTCCACTAAAAACATTTTTTTAACATTAATAATTTTTTTGACAATTTTTCATGTTTTACTCATGAGACTATAGTTTAACCTATTTTTTCATTTTCCACTAAAAAATTTTTTTCAACATTAATAATTATTTTGAGAATTTTTCATGTTTTACTCATAAGACTATAGTTTTGCCTATTTTTTCATTTTCCACTAAAAACATTTTTTCAACATTAATAATTTTTTTCAGAATTTTTCATGTTTTACACATAAGATTATAGTTTTACCTATTTTTTCATTTTCCACTAAAAACATTTTCTCAACATTAATAATTTTTGCCGAACATTTTTCATGTTTTAGTCATGAGACTATAGTTTTACCTATTTTTTCATTTTCCACTAAAACCATTTTCTCAACATTAAAATTTTTTTTGACAATTCTTCATGTTTTAGTCATGAGACTATAGTTTTACCTATTTTTTCATTTTCCACTAAAAACATTTTTTCAACATTAATAATTTTTTCCGAACATTTTTCCTCTTTTAGACATGAGTCTATTGACTTAATTGTTTTTTCATTTTTCAACATGAATAATTTTTTTGAATATTTTTCATGTTTTAGGCATAAAACTATAGTCTCATGTATTTTTTCATTTTCCACTAAAAACATTTTTTCAACATGAATAATTTTTTTGAGA